>NW_015151534.1:153511-163884 GCF_000732505.1 Cyprinodon variegatus | reverse complement strand
TTCGTGTGGACGGGGCCTTAGATAAAGGGCATTTCTAATGCTTCCACTCACACCTGAATTATTTGGTGTAGAGTTTATATTAAGTATTCAATGAAAATAAAATACTTATTTACTTAGAAGGCAAAAAAAGAACTGCATCGCACAAACTTTCTAAAAATATTTAGAAAGCGCTGACCAACGACTTCGCATAAATTTGTTCAGTCTCATTCAATCAGTCAGACTTCCTCCTCTCTATCTAACGTCTCTGGCTGGCTCCCTGCCTGAAAACGACTCACAGAACACGGACCAAGTGGGGAAATACTGCACTTCTCCTTATGTTCATGAGTAATTTTAAGTTTCTGTAGCAACTATTCATTAAAACAAAAATAATGATGCAGCAATGAAGAAATCTTTTTTTTTTTTTTCTTAATTGAGCAAACAGAGGAGTCTGATCTACATTATCCTTCCTCTATAAAGCAATTACCTAATTTCCCAGTCTGGGTCTCTCTCTCCAGTCAAGTGAATGTTTAGGATACCAATTATGTCATTCAGCTGAGAGGCCAAACTCCACAGCTGACACTCCCCCTCCCTTTATGCTCCCCGAGGAGAAGCAAATAAAAGGAGAAGCAAATAATCTACGGATTGGAATCTGGAGTCAGCACAGTCACTACAGAGGAGGGGGGTGGGGGCAATGTTTATCTGGAGACAGGAATTTACAATGGGATGATTAGCAGGGGGGAGACTTAAACAAGTCAGATATAACATTTATAAACAAGTGTATGTTGGTCTCTGTGTATAGCCTGGAAGTGCATATTGAAGGCCAAGAAACAATCCTCCAAACAAAATAGCTCAAATATGATTATTCAGGACATAAAAACCAACAAGGCACGTTTTTCTTTAACATTTGAAAGGAAGATACTGGCTTCAATGAAACAGGTGTCATTTTAAAAGACACTATATGATTTGACTAAACCAACCTTCTGATAGAGACTCCATTCTCTTAATTAATGCACATATATTTGACATAGATTTATTTTGTCATTTTGACAACATAAATACGTTTCGTTGTATACATTTCGTTAAGAACAGCTCTCTAGACAATTTCTTTCTTTAAAGTGCAGCCTTGAAAACAGTAAAAAAAATACATAAAAACAGTAATATAAACATATGACTGTATTTTTACAGTTCTAACATTTTCATTTTTTTTTATTATAAAATATAATAAATATAATAAGTATATATGCATACATATACATAAGTATATGTATTCATGTATTCATATATTCATTAGGCCTAAAGGTACATAATTATAAGTGACTAAAACATGTTTAACAAATGAATAGACTCAAAATTCAACATTTAATGACAGTTAATTCACTTTAACAAATAAAAAAAAATGCTAAGGTTTAGCAGAACATAACAGACTTCTGCATGGTATTTAAAAGTATTTACCTTTTTCTTAGAGAACAACAAAAAAACTTTATGTGGAATGCCAAAAACTATCTAAAGTGCCTCATAAAAAAAGTAAAACATGAAACCTACCTATGGTCATTTTTACATCTTCCTATTATCAGAGGTATTAAAAACAATTATTTTTTTTTTCTAAAGTACAAACACTGCTAATGTCCAAAATAAACTTACTTATGGTGATACAGGTGAACGCTGAAGACTACACAAGCAGGTCTGGCTTGGACTGCATAACTTTTTTGTCCCCTTTCTAATGCAACTCTTTGATGGCCTTAGTCCCTGGCGTGGGTAACCCGGGTTCAAATCCGGCCTGTGGTCCTTTCCCCGCATGTCTCTCCCCCTCTCTCATACCCCCTTTCCTGTCAGCCTACTGGCCATAAAAAACAAAAACGTTACTCTATAAATTCCTAAAAATCACTGGGTATTGTTCTGCTCTCAAGTTTGAGCCTATTTTCAATTTCTTTACAATTTATGAAGGACTTCATGTGCCTCTTCTCCATGGTGGATCTACTTTTCTTGCCTGTGGAAAGAAGAGCCCATCCAGTGTAACAAGGTGTCCGCAGATACAGAAGTTGGCAGAGGCTAAATTTACCCCAAAGACTACTACATCTCACCCAAATGAGCGAATTACAGGATATTCTGCATTTTTTACCACAAGAAAAACACAAACTACAGTGTATTTTAATTGTATTTCACTATAAACCAACAAAACGTCATAACTGCACAGTAGGAGAAAATATTTAACCCATCTCAATAGAGATGGGTTTACATTTGCAGTCCATCTCATTTTCTTATTCATACCTCTAAATAAAGTGCAATCAACCACCTTCAAAACTCGACAAACACATTTCCGCTGTTAGGCTTGGTTATAAGTGGAGAAAAATGACACAATTACACACACACAACAAAAAACTCTGAACCCCAGAATGCACAGTAGTAACCCGTTTTCATGACAGCTCCCAGGGAAGAGTCGTCTCTGCAGGCATTCCCGTCACGTCAAAGAGCTACATGGCTCTGCAGCAGGTTGGTCTTCCTCTTTGCCAGCAGCTCTCAACAGGCTGCATTAGGGAGGATGCGCATCTTAATCATGCTGGCCGAGTAGGAGACTATTCTAAGGTTTGAAGGTAAAGCACAATCTGCTGCCATATCTTCGGTTATCTACACCGGCTGAACAAACTAGTCCCATGACAACGCTGCTCTTATCTCCGGAAAGAAATAATCAGAGCCAAATATTTCCCACATAGAGAAAGATTGTCTCTAATCTAGAGGTATTTTTCCTTCCACAACCCTGAACATGACAGCATTTGATGAAAGCCCAGCGCCGAAAGCCTGATGTACGTCACAGTTCAAGCAGGTGCTCAGACTAGCTACTAGATCAAGAGTGGTCAATGAGCTCCATGCGTTTCTTTGCTATCCAGAATCGTTCACAGCAAGATGTTCCAGGACAAGGACAATTAATTGAGGAAAAAAGATATTTAAAGATCGCTCAATGTTGTGTTTTATTACTTAGAGCAGTAATTATACCATAATTGTAAAAAAAATAAATATATATATTTTGTATTTAAGATAAAAAGACTTTTGTCTGTCAATATGCTCTATCCAAAACTCCTCAGGTACAAAAGTTTTAGTTTCACCAGGTTTCAATCTGTAAAAAATCTTTAAGGAACCTTTTGCTATACAATTAATTGAAAAGATAATAGACAGATTAATCTGTATGCAAAATAATCGTTTGTTGCAGCCCTAGTGGCAATGTTGGAGGAGAGTCATGCAAAGCCTGGCTTGCAGTTTCCCACAAGCCATGATGGGACATAGCATACATGCTTGGCTCAGAATAGACCAAAACTGAACACTTCAGTCCATAAGCAAAACCCTGCGAGTAGCAAAAAAAATACCACTGCATATCATCACCACCATGATGGCTCAGTCAGGCTTGATGCACAGACCCAATGTCTGCAACTTCTGTACTCAAAGCAGCTTTTCCCTGTGTATCTAATATTCTGGCTGCCTCCGGCTGGGCGGTACAGCACAGAGTCCAGAGCACAGAAAACAGAGCTGTTTCCAACATTTACAAAGCCTCTTCATGTCATCCAGTGTGACAGTATTTTTTTTTTACCAAGAGTTTCTTATAATCTGTTGATTGTGGTGATAGGTATTGGGTAAATCCTAAGATGTTTCAAAATGTTTATATTAGAAAAGCCTCTGCAATAGGAGCGGTCACATGTCCATCATGTTTTTCCACACAAAGCTGCCTGTGGGGTTAGAAGATTTTCTAGTTACATAGGTTTCTAGGTGTGTGGGTGCTAAAATATCAATCTTTTTCTATTTCTGCTTCTGTCTCCTTGAACCCTAGGGGCCTCAGCAGATGGCCGCTCACACTGAGCCTGGTTCTGTTGGAGGTTTCTTCCTGTTAAAAGGGACTTTTTCCTCTCCACTGTCGCTACAAAAATGCTTAGTGTGAGGGATTGCCTTCGGGCAATGAGTCGATGCAAACAACTGGTTTTCCTTAGATAAAAAACTTGGAATGGATTTGACTGGATGATCTGGTTGAACTGTATCTGTGCCTTGAGATGAATTGTGAATTGGTGCTATATTAATAATCTAAATTGAAGTGGAGCCAGGCTTTAGAGAAAGTCTCCATCTAGCATCACATTTGGAGCTATATCATGAATGACAATGAAAACATTCAAGGTTATATCCACAGTGAAAATTTGTTCTCCAAAACACTGACTTGTGATGGTTGAATAAAAATATGCACCACTTTTTAGATTTTATATATATATATATATATATATATATATATATATATATATATATATATATATATATATATATATATAATAAAAAAGATTTACGCTACTACACATTTATTACAGACCAAATAAGAGTGTATACTTTAGGGAAGCATAGTAGATCATTGCTATTCCCAATCAGAAGGTGCAGGCATAAAAAAAAAAACATTTCACAGGTCATTGCCTTATGGAGTTTATAGCCACAGCCCAGATGTGTAACCATGCTGACCCATGAACAAACAACAAAAGCATTGACAATGGAGCAGATGTAGATCAGAACCAGACGGAAAAACTGAGTTTGTCGAACAATAATGGTGAATTCTTTGTTAAAGAAAGAAAAAGGCTGGTCCACATGTTGCGTGGATCTGGTCTGGTAACTAACATGAATGGGTTAGGATTAGCTGCTAGGCATATTCCAGGGAAAAATAAAAAAATAACACAATTTAGACCATTTCTGAAAAAAATAAAACCTACATTCTGATGCTTCTGCTTTTAGACATGGATGTATGGGTGTAGTAATTTCATGAGAAAAAAAAAATCTTTCACAGATCTCTTTAAATATATGTAAGTGGTGTTTTTCCACTGTAAAGTTTACTTAAATAAAACACTAATGAAATGCTTGGATTATTGCTCCAACTTAATATTCTGGTCATAGTTAAGTAGCCAAGAATAAAACAGATTAACTAACAAATTATGTTCAATCAGAAACATTTGTTTTCCAATGCATGACAGAGTAAACCATGCAATGTTTAACCTTTGAACTTTTTTCACTCATCCTGCAATTTGAACATTTTATAGATGCAAAATGTAGCATCGGCAAGTGTCCTTAGAAATTACTGGGAGAGACTGTTTCTTCACTTTATTATGTTTTTTATTATAATAAGTTAGCAATTTCCATAATAAAAAAGTGATTGCACCTTCTTTGTTTTTTCCAGCTTAACTGAAAACACAGATTGCGAGGAGGATGCAATAAGAGAAGCAGTAAACGTGAGTAAGTGCATATGTGCCTTCATAAAGTGAACACGCTGAGTGGTCTACCAGACGCACACAAGAAGGTGGGCAGTCTGACCTCAGAAACAGTAGCACAAGAGAGTGAGGGGGAGGAACATTTAATCATTAAAAGTTTAACCTTCCTATTTAGTTCAGTTACAATAAAAAACACACATAGGCACATTTTGTTCATTTAGAAAAGTAGTCTCTCATCTTGTGTTGGACACGTTCGTTTAAATTACAACTAATTGTAGTAAATCAGTGGATTTATTCACCACTTTGACTGCTTTTTAGTAATTGAAAGAGGGAATTTATCACTCCCCTGATGATCCACGAAAGAGGCTATGAAAATGTAAACAAACTGGGAGAGCTGTGCTGAAAGATCGCTACAGGAAATGTGTGCGAGAATGTGCAGCACACATATCACAAGTTGAAAACAGATAAAGAGAAGAAAAAAAAAAAATTCGGCACACTGGAGCCGCACCGGCAGAGTCGTCTGACAGCTGTCGCGACTAGATCCGGGGGGTGAGCGAGGGAGAGGAAGGAAGAGAGAGAAATGACAGAGATGAGGGGCATCCTGTTAGAAAAGAAAGAGTGAAGTGATTCAAGATAGAAGGAAGGGGGGAAGAAAATTAGCATCGAGTGTAATAATTAAAGAGCCCCAGTGACAAACCATAAGTTAAATAAAAAAATATATATATATTCTTTAAAAGCTCAATATGTAGTCATTTTATTCCAGTTAAATAAATGTTTCATTGATATTTTCACTTGTTTAATAGTTTGAAATCATAAGAAAATTAGAGATGCACCGATCCAGTTTTTTCCAATCCAATCCGATACCTTATTTCAGCGTATCCGCCGATATCTGGTACTGATCCGATTCAACAGTTTCATGGATGAACAATATACACTGCTAAAATATTCCCAACAAATATACTTTGGTCTGAATAAAGTTGAATGTGGTGAGAACAGAATAACAAAAAATCATCAATGGAAATCAAATTTATTAACCAATGGAACTTTGAGTCACATTAAAGTGGAAAAAAAACACTAAGGGTTGATCCAACTTTGATGAAAGGTTCTTAAAACAGGTTAAAATGAGGTTCAGTATTGTGTTTGATCGCCACGTGCCTGTATGACGCCTGGGCATGCTCCTGATGCGGTGGCAGATGGTCTTCTGAGGGATCTCCTCCCAGACTTGGACTAAAGCATCCACCAAGTGCTAGACAGTCTGTGGTGATGTTGGTTGATGGATCGAGAAATAATGTCCCAAATGTGCTCAATTGGATTCAGGTGTGGGGAATTGGCGGCCCATATCTTCAATGCCTTCATCTTGCAGGAACTGCTGACACACTCCAGCCACAGGAGGTCTAGCATTATCCTGAATTAAGAGGAACCGCACCAGCATATGTGCTGTGTTTGAATCCAGTAGCTGCGTCGTCCAAGGGACAGATTCATCAACAGATTACATCATAGCACGGGACCGAAACCATTTCGGATTTGCAGGCTCCTTTTGTATGGGACAGACATATCCATACATTTGGAAGGACAGGACTACTGTATCGTCCATGGCCTATGGTGTCCTGCGATGCATTGTGGGGAAAAAAGGGAAATGGCGAAGAACAGCTCTGAATATTGTCAGTGCTGCATAATATAATACAAGTATGTGAATCATTTTGCCTTAAATCAAGGAAAATAGTTCATTTAAATGGTTAGTGAGTCTTTGGTTTATTGAAAGGTTCTATGGGTTTAGCTGACATTTAAGCACAGAGCTATATATCGCTGCAGGGTGGGGACCGGGCAGATGTAGGGCGCCCCGAACGGTGTTGGGCTGTGAGGACAAACCCCATCTGCGGATGTCTGCCCTCATACCATCCTCATGGAGTCAGTTTCTAATTATTTTAATTCTCATTCATTCTATTCAATTTGCACAACAGCTTGTAAGATTGATCGTCAATCAGTGTTTCTTTCTAAGTGGACAGTATGATTTCACAGAAGTTTGATTTGATTAAAGCTATATTGTGTTGTTTACATTTTCCCTTTATTTTTCCCGGCAGTGTTTAATTTTACCATGCGAGGGAAGGCTTTAGCCTTGACATAAGCATTTTTTAAAAAGGTAAATGAACAGATATAAAGTATTTTATATATTTACAGTTAACAGTTCTGTGTAAAGTACGCTGGAATGGATCTTTGATATCCAATATGAAATCAACAATATCCAATCCAGGTATCAGATTGGTGCATCTTTTTTTAAAAAAAGAAAGAAAAACACCAATCAGATATTTCCTCACTTGTATTTCCTTTGAGGGATCAATCAGTTATCCAGCTAATAAAGGTTCCTATCTGAAATAAACTTCCAGATCTTGTTTAAGAGCTGTAACTATGTTTAAAGACATTCGCCTATGGCTTTAAATCACTTTGGTACAGATATAGAACAAACTAATCTTTTGAAATATCGACATTCTAATGAATGCTGGTATTAGCATTTTCTTCACTGACTAATTGCACAGAATCCAAAATACAATTACTAAATATAACATGCATGTTTTTTTAAAACATAATTTCCCACAAATGTCAGCAAAAAATTGAACACGTATTTATTTTTTTCCAAAAGATTGGTCCTTAGTTTTAAAACCAAATTTCTTAAATATAAGGGGTGTAAGAAAAAAAAAATATGCCCAATATTTTCGTTTTTCATTGGACAGATTTTACAGCTTCAAATGTTGACAAGCAAACATCCATTTCATCGCCTTACTTTTAGATATCTCTTTAATCTCAAACTGCTGGTTGATCACTGTCCAAGTGCCTATTCATATTTAGCTGCTCTGCACCAGCTGCAGGAAAGAAACAACAGAATCTTGTGAGGTTTTCCAGAACTTTATCATAAAAATCTAAATATATTTTCTTTGTTAATGTACTGGGGTAAACTGTTCGTATCATTTTAAGTACGTTATCTTTTTTGTTGTTTTTGTTTTGGTCTTATAAAGTTTGCAGCTATACATATGTTTCATTATGTAGACTGGAGTCAAAATTGGCTGCTCCTCTCACAATTATCTCATGATTTCTGAGGCTTTAAGCTTTAACTTTAGGCTTAAATAACTCTCAAGGGCAGTTCACATGCTCCAAATACCATGCTCCATTCATGATGTGCAGGAAAATCCTCCTGAAGCACTTGGAAAGTTTAATGTATTATGCATATTTAAACCCACCCCCACTTGAGTCAGAGACTGTTATGTAATACCAAGGTGTTCAGTCTTTCCATTTCTCTGTTCAGAAGTACAATGATGCCACAGAGTTCAAAAGTAAATGGAAAAGCTTCTTAATATTGGAAACAATTAGGAGAAACGTATATGTCTAATATTATTTAGAGGTAAGAAAGGTGGAAATGATAAATGAGAGATTAAGACAGACTTCTCCGTGTGTTGTACATGCCTATTTATGAATACATCAATTTCCACCAAATTCTTATTCCTTGTTTTAATCCCTTCAAAGATTACTAATCCAACAAAAATCATCTAAGCTCATAGGGTGAACTGAGGGTCAAGGCAGTAGAGAAGTTAAGCAGAGTTACTATAACTGGTACTGTCTAGAACTTTCATAGCAGTCTTAAACTCATGATGGATGTGAATACTAACCAAGCTATATTTCTGAACCAATATGACAAAACTTGCAACAAATGCTTTACTGTGTTAAACTGTGTTAAATTAGATTTTTGATCATCTTTAATAATCTATGTAAACATTTCTGTTTTGAACTTGAATTTAATGTGGATCTGGTTAATTCAATCTTAGAAGATTTGGAAGCTGGAGGTTTTATAAACACAGGCCATGATCATATCAGCAGAGGGGCTTTTAATTTGCTCTGCATGAAAAGGTAGGGTGCATAACGTAGCCCTGCCTTACTGCAACACGGCTGGTAGATCGGCTGCAATCAGTTCACATTTGGGGTTAATCGATATCTATTGAGTTTAACCTATGATTTTCATCTAACTATATTCATGGAAAAAATTGTTCACTTTTTTGATTTAATGTTTCTTTCTTTCAAAAGAAATTAATTTTAGATCTTACAAATTAAGAATAAGAACAAAAAAAGATCCCATATCCAAGCTAGGACTGAACAATATTTCAATTCCAATATATACAGCAGACTTATTTTTTTCTACATTAGTGATATGACTGTTAAACACACTTAAAATGCTTCAGCATACATTGCAGTTTATTAATACAGAATTCGTCGCCATTTAGAATTCAGAGTTTTATTTTTCAGGGTTTATACAGGAATTAGTGCTCTTTTAATGCTCTTAGAAATCATTTTAATGCCATCAACAAGTACCCATGACACTCGTGTGTGTGTGTATGTATATATATATATATATATATATATATATATATATATATATATATATATATATATATATATATATATATATATATATAATTATATCGTTTTCCAGCCACTGTTGTTGAAATTTGCATTTTCCAATTCTCTAGCTTTTTCTCCACCTCGAGCCGTAAGCTCGAGGTTGAGGTCAACGGCTTTACGATCAACCCGAAGCAGTTCTGCTCAAACATATTGCGATACATGTGATGAAATTGTTTTTATAAACTTATTTGTTTTTTTTTTGTTTTTTTTATAAAGCACTTTAAATGCCACAATAATCACATTTCATGAATTTTAATGCCGATCAAGGCCGTAATTTAAAAAATAATAATTAACTGACTTTTAATGATTTTTTATATATTTATTTTTTTAAAGCAAATATGTCAAAAATGTTATATTGGAGGAGTTTTATAAATATGGCAAAATAGTTGCCATATTTATATGGCAACTATAGTTAGTTTGTACAGACATCTTTTATAGGTATTTCTGGCTGTTTCCTGAATCTTTTATTACTTTATAAATCAATACCAAAATTATGTCTCATCAACTGAAACTCAGAAATGTATCGTTTTGTCAATATCATCAAGCCCTAATCTCAACTAAACAAGGGATTTCCCTGTATTATGTATATATATATATATATATATATATATATATATATATATATATATATATACATACACACAAATACATTTTATTTTTATTCAAAGACTTCAAAAAACATTGCCTTATAGACAAAGTTGACTAAAAAGTAATTATGGCTTGCTC
>NW_015151534.1:145301-153108 GCF_000732505.1 Cyprinodon variegatus | reverse complement strand
TATATATATATATATATATATATATATATATATATACATACATACATACATACACACAAATACATTTTATTTTTATTCAAAGACTTCAAAAAACATTGCCTTATAGACAAAGTTGACTAAAAAGTAATTATGGCTTGCTCAAGAAATTGGCCATTTAAATAAAAAAGTAATAATAATCCATAAAATTACAAAAATCCTCAGTTCAAACTATTGGGCTGATCTTACTTTCATTAAGAAATTCTACACTTAACAGGTTAGCCTGTACCAACGACTAATTCATCAAGATTAAAAGATTTGGCCAAAATATTTTCAAGTAATTAAATAAATCAAAGAATCAGTAACTACAATTTAAAAACCCTAAAACATGACATTTGACAAAAAAAATAAAATAAAAAAAGTTATTGAAGGCAGTAATAAACCAAAACTGTACGAAATTCATACAATTTACATTTAAAAGGAAAAAACTTCTTTAGTATCTAGTAAACACAAATTTAGTTTTTTTGATAACACTTCAGGCAGTTTCAGTTTCAACTGGTTCCAATACATTAAAGTTTGGACTTTAATGGATTTAATTTATTTTTTATTTTTTCCAAATGTCTTATTAAGCAAGTTTATTTGTATAAAATATACTATTTGATTAGAATTGGTCAACAAGAAAACAGTCAACAAATTTAAGAATCTTCAACTCTTATTTCAAATAAGAATGCTCAATCACCTCTTTAGCAATAGGACCATTCTACAGAGATTTTTAAAAAGTGTCTAAAACCTTTACACCGCTACAAAAAAAAACTTTTATTGTCTAAATATCCTCAATGATGTCATCACTTGTTCTCGCTCTTGTGGGACAGGTCAATTTTAAACTCTAGAGGAAGGACAGCAGATTTAGTTTATATACAGTCCAATTGTGTAACAATAAGGATTCCAGCTCTCCGTTACCTAACAGGTGAGTAAATCTGTGGTATCACAACTATTACTACAGCAGCGACTAGACGGCGTATGTGAGCTACTAATGGTATCCTGACCTTTGGGTTACATTCTAACCTGACTATTTTCCATTGAGTTGAGCAGAAAGGGGAAAAAAAAAACTTTTCTGAGGACAAATGAGTACAACACTTTAGCTAAGTGTAAAAGACCATTAGCGCAGTAAAATACTTTCTATTGATGACTGTTGATTATTTATAAAATACTTTAAAGCCTTAAGAGATTGACTTTCCAGGGGAAAAAATGCTTTCAGAAGCAGTCTTAAACGAAAGTATTCAGACTCGGTGCTATTTCAGATTTGAAAAGACTTCCTGTCTGCAGTCTTTTATAAAGTCTTACTACGGTAGATGGAGCAATAGAGGAAAATGATAAGAATCAACTTATCAGAGATCATAGGACCATTTATACCCTAATGTAAAATACAAACATTTTCCATACCAATACAAGAGCTGTGTGAGTCCTAAATGGGTGTAACTAACCTCTGCAGCACGTGTGGTCAATTCCAATATACTTTAGCGCTGCAGACTAAACAGAGCTGGAGGAAGTTTGGGTACAATCCTAGGTAGAGCACTACAAAAATCAAACCACAAAACAATGACCCCAAATGGTACAGCCAAGATGAAGCGAAGCAAGCAGTATCCTGTTAAACACATGAAAGCTCAGCATTTCGTTTTTTGGGAAACAGCCGTGCACACAGCAGTAAATTATTTACTCATAGCACACAAACAGAGGACTCATCTCAGTCATTAGCTGCAAATAAGATGGAACCTCTTAGAGAAAAACCTTCAACATTCATAGAAACAGAGAAGCAGATCTGACTCTAGATTCTAGGTACTTCGATTTGTTGCATTTAAAATAAGGCAAAAGAGCAAACAGAAGAAATTAGAGAGATCAAAGATAGATTGCCATCTATAAAGATTCAGAGAAGAAAGCCTGAATAGAAGCACAAAAAATAACAAGGCAAAAATATAAGCATAAAAGTGCAAACATGAACACACATACTCTCACACTTTCCTTTAAAAAAGGGCCATGATTTGGTAACTTAACAGACAGGCAAAGGCACAACTTTCCCTGATTGTACAGTCAGCAGAGCTTAACAGTTCCCATTAATGGACCAACGCCTGGCATAAACTGGACTTTCAGCTGGAACATGTTCAAACCATTTAGTTAATATACCACAGCATGGTTATTTAATAGTGCATAGATGAATAATAAAACTGAGCTAAAGTTTAACCTTCAAAATGTATTTTTTAAGGTCAGCAGGAACCTAGCACAGATTCAGTTTAATGTGTGATTAAACAAAACTGTTAAACAACTGACTAGTAGAACGTGTCTGCCCAACACAATCAACCACTGAGGAGGAAAAACTCATGCAGAAATTGTCAACAGAGACTAAATGCTTAAGAGAGATTAAATGTGTAATTTAGTCTGGCCCCGATGAATGAGACATTGGAAGATTGTTGATGAGAACAACCCGTTGTCTTTCAAACCATGTCTGTGCCTATTGGCCAACGCTCTGACCAATGAGCGCAACTGACTGTGACGTAGTAAACGCTACAGAAAGCTGGTGGGGGAGTGTAAACAAACGGCCTGTCGGTAAAACGGCGAATACGTCCTTCGTAAAGATGAATGAGCGTAGAGCCTCTTCCTGCTCACGTTTCAAAGAAAACGCAAAGTCTAATCCTTCCAAAACTGATTCCAAGGCTGAGTCAAATGAGAACTCTTCAATAGTTGTTGCCATCTTCCTTGTTGTGCTTTCTCCAGCGTCACGCAACTTTGTCGTCACGCCCTCAAAACTCTGCCCGCTTTGCATACAGTAATTCGAAACACATCTCCGCGTTGTGATTGGCCAGCCAGTTCTAGGGCCTGGGGCACTGATCGAGGCTAGACCACTCGCAGGCAAAATGATTCTGGCCACTGGCGGGTGGGGCTAGTTTACTAGGCTAGTTTGGGTCGGGTTCCCAAAGAAAACCTGTAGGTGCTTTGGTTCTAAATCTGATTTAACAAACTGTGTCAAATCCTTGATTCTAAATTAATCTAACCTAAGGTCAGAAACTCTCAGTTTTCAGTTTTACAATGGCTAGCTACTTAGCTTAATCAACTCCGAGTAGGTTCCCTTGAAGTTAAGCATGTGCGTAACAACCATGAAAAGCCATCATAAGTCCAGATTTAACAAGTAAAAACAGGCAAGAGGAAGTCTAACTATTTCACATCATTTGAACTATAGATTTTAATGCAGGATTTTAAAAAAAAATGTTTTAAAGACAACAGCTGCAAAGGAGAGGGAGACGGCGTAGAACAAGATTGCCGCTCAAGTTAATGCGCAGGTTTAGAAGAGTCTGGTATGGCAAGGTTTTTTCTTTTTTCTTTTTAATGCTCTCCTCTCTGTCGTCCACTTGTCGATAACTAAAATGGGATTCAAAAATCTAATTTCTATCCAAAACTGCAACACTCCATTTCGTAGAAATGTTTGCACATTCTAACTGGCCATTTTGTAAGTTTGTGGCCATTTTAATAGTTTGACAAAATATGTATTTTAGGCATTAGAAATACATATTCAGTCAGCTTATAAATGTCAAATTGTCCTGTCATAGTTATAACCATGATAACATTACAGGGGAAACCTAGTTTACTGCTTGAATGGTAGTGTATCATTGTATTTGAATACAAGGGATTATATCACTTTATATATTCATGCTTTTGGAATTTTAACTCAAAGTTGTCAGACCACAGGAACCCAATTCATCTAGAGCTCACTTACAGCCATTTTAGCAAGAACCAAACATGATACAGCCTAAGTGATGCTGTGACAAGCAGCCACATTGATCTGCTTTCTTGTTCAAAAGTGAATTCTCTCATTTCCCATTTGTGTCAAACTAATATTTATGTTAGATTATTTGTGACTAAATTGTACCGCAATAAGAGATTGTACATTCCAGATTCTCTTGCACGACACTAGATGCACATGGTGAGTTGGAACTTGTACAGAGGGGATCTGAATTATAAAATCTGAATTTAAAATCCAATTGTTGAGAAAAGCTAGCTGCTGGACAGCAAAGCAATATTAAAAGGTATTCTGTAAATAACAATAAGACATTGTGTCTACTTTTGTATGAAATCTAAACATGTCTACTGGTTCTTAACCTCTGTGGTTCCATTCTTGTTACATATATCCTTAACAATTTAACGAAATGGCTTAGTTTAGCACCAGCTAGCAATCCCTTGTATACGCCATAACCAACTGTTGTGCATGGTGGTGGTAGCATCATGCCGTTTGCTGGTATTGGTAGCACCCAATCCCACAAACAGCATAGACCAATGAAGGAGGTGGGTTATATTAGCACATTAGTTGGACATGTGCATTTATCAAGGGAATAAATAAAGCAGTCTAACATTAGGTTAGACTTTTACCAAAAGTTTGACATTAACCACAAAAAAAAAATTGTGAATAATGATTAACAGTTGACTCGGTGTCAACAATTTAACAAAATACAAACTTTACCAGTTTTTTTATGAAAAGTGGTGGGAAATAATTAGCAACAAATGTGACAGAGGTCTATTGCTGGCTACAAACGCATGTGATTATGTTTCATCTTATTGAGGAGCATTTAACCAGACATTTGGTGGATTAATTGTATTTACATTTGAGCCTTTTAGTATTATTTACATTTGCTGTTGACTGTTAAAAAGCTGAAAATTAATTCAAACCTGTGCACACAACTCGTTATTTAAGGGAGCAATCCAAGAAGCCTCTTATAGTTAAACGCTATGCTTGAAAACAATAGTTCAAATTAAAATAGCATACCAGTTTCTGCTTTGACTATTTTTCAGGAGAATTCACAACAATAGCATCCAAAAATCCTTTAAATAAGAGCTAAAGAAGTTGTTCCTACTCTCTATATTACTCAACCAGCATCCTCTATGCTTGTTGGCTCCATGACCGTCTTTTTGTGTAATTTATCTATGATCGTTTCAGAAGCAAACTGTGTTTTGAGATGGCTCAGCACAGCATGCTAACATTACATCCTGTGGAACATAAACTTTGCATTTGAGTAACAACACTGTATTTGCTGTCTATTTGGAGCCTAGAACAACCTAGAAAAACAGCCGCATGCTGATGAGTTTCCGACGAGCGGACAACTACTGAGGCAGTGGTCATTTCTGATGCTTTCGCTGCCCCACTGAGAATGAGGCAGCTGTACCAAAGGAAGCGCTTTCATTTTAATCTCCAACTTCCTGACCTTTGCCCCCTTCAGCGCTCAAACTCACGGATCAGTTTGTATCCATATAATAATAGGAGGAACATAGACATAGGACGACTTTGACAGCGGATGAAAAATGTACATGTTGATTTCCTTGCCTCCTAGAGTGGAACACGCTCAGGGAGCAGGAAGAATGCCGAGATGAGTCTTCCAGTCAGTCCCTGCTTACGCTTTGCCAACAGGAGTCTAACGGGGAGAATGGATCGCACGGATATCCTTACTGCTCAGTGTTGCCAAGAAGTGCGAGTTTTTAAGAAGCGAGAGATGTTTTCATTTATTTTACTTCTCACGTCGTTCTTTTTTAAAAGACCCATGGCTTTCTTCTTTGAGTTTGAAAAAATAGTGATCCAAACAAATAATCGACTTATTGTCAATTATATATATATTTTTTTTCTTTTTTATTAATTTATTTATTTATTTTTAGATTTAAAAAAACAACAACGTTAGCATTTGGCAATTACACTGAGCACAGAGATATATCACAGTTGCCTTTAACATTTTTGACAACTACTGGTAATAAGTCTTACAGTGTGTCAAAGCAACATACCTTTTTTTTTTTCTTCAGATTATAGTTTTAATTTACTCTGTTAATTGGGAATTATAATATTAAATGGGCCCAATAACTTGTGCAGGACATTCAGTATTATCTTTTTCTTACTGGCACTTCATGATTGATATAAAAGCTACCCTTTTACTGTCAAAAAACTGGCTCAAACTTCCTTTACAAGGTATCAACTAAAGGCTAGAATGCAAGCAGGACCACCAGCATAAGCAATGTTTCACATTCATCACTAAAAAAGCTGAATTTGTTTAATACAATGATCAAACCTGAGGGCAAAACCAAATAACGTTGGGGGGAAATAACAATCACCGAGCAGCATAAACCATAATCCTTTAATTACTTTTGTCCAGACAAACTGTTCTTTCAGACAAAGGGAAAAACCCCACACAATGCAATTAAAGACCACCACACAGACTGTGTATTTATTCTTAACATTTCATTCCAGTCCAGTTTTACACAGACATCTGAAATCACATTTGGCCACAACTAAATCCCAATCTGCAAAGCTTGCGACACAAGCAGCAACATAAATCAAGACGTCAATTCACTGGTCTGCAAGAGCAGAAATTTGGGTCATTGTAAATGATGTGTATACCACTTTGAAGGGCTTTATGATCAGGAAAGGCTCTCTGAGGTTTCACATTCTTGGCATTCCGCTGAAGACCACTGCAGCACATTTAAAACTATCGTCCATATGGAGAGAAAAAGAGACCCCAGGCAGACCAGAAAGAATGAGAACTGCATGTATTTTTCTCAGGAGCAGTTTTCCTTAATAATATTACTTTCTAGATGAAAGACATTTTAAGCTACTCACAGGTATGGCACGCTAAAGCAAAAATATGCAGCAGGATTCTAGCCTTAAACTATTGATTGAAGACAAATTACAGATGGGAAACACATTCTTTTTTTTACTTCAAAAGATTTATATTAAAACAACGGAAACCGAGGGTGCAATTTCTGCTCCAACTGTTTGATTGTTTCAACACCTACTGACGGTTTCTGTTTAAATACCTGTGGAAATCCTCAAAGGAACTAACCTGTTTTATCAACGATTACTCATTTATCCCCTTCGCACTCTTATTTGGGGGGAAAGTGTTAGTTTTGTTCTAACAAAACAACATCATCTTACATGAAATTTGTATTTTAATCAGTCAACTAGTTTGCCATTGTTTTAGCCTTCCATTGTTGTTAATAAAAGAAAAATGAATAAAAAATTAACTATTCCGAATTAAATAAGTTTCCTTGTTTAAACTGGGAAAGTTTGACATTTGTCCTATTGCTATTAAATTTATTGTTCTTAGCTTAAAAAAAAATACATCAAAGTTGGTATAAATCATTATATGCGGTATAAGAATTTTGTTTAATTTCTTAGTACTGTGCCAACCCCATTGTTTACGTGTCATAAATCTACTTATTTGATAAGTTAGCACTTTTTTCCTAGCCCAGACAGGGACATGGCTAGAAAGCTTTCACAAAAACAGGAAATAATCTAAAGCGACATAAATTAACAAGAACATTGGCACTTTAAAAGTACAGAAGAGGATTAGAGCCACAGAAAAAATTAAAAAAGTTAACTGATTTTTAAATTTTATTTTCAGTATAATATGAGAATTCTGACTTTTTTTCTTCATAAATCTGACTTTTTTCCTCACAATTGTGACTTTTTTTCCTCACAATTCTGACCTAAAATCTCAAAATTCTGACTTTTTTCTCAGAATTTTGACTTTAATCTCTGAATTCTGACTTTAATCTCAGAATTCTGACTTTAATCTCAGAATTCTGACAGCTAACAAACATGTCAGCATCACGCCATAGCCATGTCTGTTTTAAAGACTAAACTAGCTCTCTTGTTTTAATCACCTTCTGTTCTTCCATTAATGAAATAGTATCACTGGGGATCCCTCAGACGGGTAAAAAGTCGCCTAATTCCGTCATTTTCCACCAATGTGTTACTGGCTCTCCCAAACAAGTCACATCTTTGTCAGTGAAGCTGAGTGCTGCC
>NW_015151534.1:140783-145291 GCF_000732505.1 Cyprinodon variegatus | reverse complement strand
AGACTTCTGAGATTAAAGTCAGACTTCTGAGATTAAAGTCAGACTTCTGAGATTAAAGTCAGACTTCTGAGATTAAAGTCAGACTTCTGAGATTAAAGTCAAACTTCTGAGATTAAATTCTGAGATTTAAGTCAAAATTCTGAGATTAAAGTCAGACTTCTAACCTTTTCCCCATATTAAACTGAAATAATATTTAAAAATCAGTTAACTTTTTAATTTTTTTCAGTGGCCCTAATCCTCTTCCGTATAAAAGTGATAGGTATAATTTAGTGGGCCCTTTTTTGTTTTGGTTTTCGTTTTTTTGAAAACCCAACAAAGTCCACAGAGCGGCTTGTAGTTTCTGGATTGTTTATTGATTTAAAGTGCCCTCCAAAGATAAAATCAAAGTATACTGAGGAGGAAAAAAGGGGATTGAGCAGAGATATGTCCTTTATAGATCATCTTCTTAAATGCAGGTTTGCTTCTTTTCTATTCTAACCAGTTCTTATTTAGGTAAATACAGATTATTATTTTTTTTTTGCCTTGCGTTAACTATTTAAATCCATCTAAATAAGAAATGTAGCCGCTCGTCCTGACCAGGATTCCCTGGCATTAAATGCTGTACTTTAATGACACACACAGATCTGGTTAAATGGAAGAAACATCTTTTTGCTGCAACATCTAAAAGGTTTAAAACAACGCTACGCCAAGCAAATATATTCCTAAAAGTATTGCAAAACACAATTCTCATTGCACAGCTAAAATGCATTTGCGCTTAAAAAAGCATAAATGATGATAAAGATAAAATAATTGAATATTAATCATTAATTTTGTGGTTATGTCGCTAAATAGCAGCTTATTCCAAGCTAATGTTTGCTAACAAGGCAGGCTCATAAACAGCACTCACTATACTGCTTTTAAACCTCATTCCCTTAAGGATAACGTTACTGGTTGTGTTACGATATTCCGAATGTATAAAATGTGTTTATGATCATATTTTCCACTATATTTTAGATTTTCACAGCCAGTAGACGTTAGTAAGAACTGCTAGCATCCAAGCTAATAGTTTGCTAGCATAACTAAGCGGTGTAAGAAGGGGGGTTTAAATTCTGCTTACCTGTCAACCGCAGCTTTACTGGGCCATTTCTCCTAACTCCTTGGTTCGACATTCCCTTTCGATATTCCACTTCAATGAAGGTTAACAACAAGTGTCTGATTCACGCGTTAGCGTGTGGCTTTATCCAAAAAAAAGGTATCTCCCAAAAACGATCCCTGGGCTAGCTCGGGGTTAGCTTCCTGTAGTATCACCATAGCAAATCACGCTGACTGTGCAAGCAACATAATGCTCTCACAATCAGACCCCTGTGAATAAACATGCTAAGGGAACCCATTTTAGCACGAAAATAGAGGCGAAGTATTTAGAAGAAACACAAGAAGCTACATGCCCATCTGCGGGTCATATAAAGAGGAGTGACCCAGATTAGGTGAGCGGTTAGTCCTCCATCCGGACAGACGTCTGTGCTGCCCGAGCGGCTCAAACTGAAGTTGGAGATGTCTGTCAAGGTAGCGCCGCTGCAGGCATAAAAGCATAAAAGCAGACTATATCCGGTAAGGTTAGAGGAGTTCACCCAACGAATGCGCTTCTACACAGTTTGTTACGGCCGCTGCGAACTTTCACGGTGCATTCAAGTTAACTCTGACTTTGGAATATCTATGAATGTAAACCTGGATACAGCAGTTGTTTTTCTGTTTTGTTCTTTTTCTATTTATTGTATCTAACACTTAATATATAAAAACTATCTGAATGTTTTATTAAGCTAGTTAGATTTCTCAAAAAAGCAATAAAAATAAATAAACAAAAAACAAAAATACTGATTGATAAGGCACTGAAATTAAACTAAAAGACAAACAGGTTTCAGCAATTAAAAAAAAATAAATTAAAAAATCTGAGGGTGGCCCCATTTTTTTTATATTTCCTCTATTTCTGGAGGGCCAAAATATTAAACCTACAAATTCCACATGTCCAACTATGATTTTAAATGTATTTTTTAAATGGTTTAGCTTTGTTTCTGCCATTATGTTTTTATCTTTTGTATGGTGACCTTGAGTGTCCAGAAAGGTGCATTTGACATAAAATGTTTTATTATTGTTATTATTGCGAAATTATTGGCATTAAAAAAAACCTTAATGTTTAAGAAACAAAATTTAAGATTTGCTTTTATCATATTATTCAACAGTTAACCGTCCTAATTATGACTGATATGTGTGCTTTGTTGTTCCACATACCTCAAAGAAGTTTTAAAAATTCAAGCACAACACAAATAATTATAAAGAACATAAACTTGAAATTTAGAAATATGGGTTCACTCCCATTCTGATATGTGCCATTTATGGATCTCTTTGCTTGCTTCAAATGTGACTCAATCTGCATCAAGCTTGTAAAAGGCATACTATTATCCTCTAGGCTTTCCTACAAATAATTTCAAGGTATTGTACGGTAATAACCTGCTTATGTACAGAAAGTAATTAAACAGACTTTCCCAATTTAGCTTTTAAAAATATTAACAATTTTAGTATTTTAACATAAAGCCGAAAAAACGTATTTAATATTAACAAGAAAGGTAATGTGTCTTTTATATATGTATAAACTAAATCGTGCTACTGTTTGTTCTCCCACAGAAATTATTGACTCGTTTTTCTTCAAAATAAATGCTAAATAAAATGAAGTGATAAGAATATAGTAAAAAATAAACAATCTAGGGTACATGATGTATTTGAATGCATCACGGTACAGCGCTGGTTGTAAAACCCTGTGTAGAAGCGCGATACTTCGACTGCAGGAGAGAGCTGATGGAAAAACATTTCTTTACGGGGAAAATTACCTCAAAACGACACTTCAGTGTCACGAACAAAGTTTAAGTGTAAAGCATTCATAATAGAAAATAAAAGGAAATAAAACTCATTAGGTTTTATACAAAGCTTTTATTAAAAGGGAAGTCCTCCATCCGATGACTATGTTTGTAGATGTTGCTTTACTTTGAAAGACTCTCCAACATGGTTTAACAGGTGAATTGACTGCAATTTTCAGTTCATGACAGGATAATCAAACAATTAAATGTTGTCAACTCGGGTCTGGAAACGAATCAGAAACAGTAACACAGTTACTGCTAATTGGAATCTTTACTGCAATTTATAAAAATTAAACTGGCAATACACATCTGAGATCTAATTGCCTGACAGTGTCATGATTGTAAAGGAAAACTCTATGTTTACATCCTTAAGCTATCTCTCCTCGATTCTTTGCTGAGAATAGATCACTTGGAACAAACACTTTAAATAATATTTTCTGAGATTTATGTATTAAACTACTTTGATTTTGACAGATATTGTAATTGTACTCAATCTGGTCTGTTCCTGTTTGGCTGTGACGCCATCCTGGAGAGAAATATCAGCTGTGCTGCTGCCATCAACCCTTTTGTTTAGAGATGTTGGAGATCGGCCTGTTTTCCAGTGTAGTCCTGTTTCTCTGAATGCAGACATGGGCAATGTGGAGTCAACAAGTCATCTCCATGTCATGTATTTGCCAGCCACTGAAGCAGGTGAGTCCAATCTTCACCGTGAATTAACCTGTGCAGATTGGACTCACCTGGTTAATTGGATGGGTAGATTAAATACATGACATGGAGATGACTTGTTGACTCCACATTGCCCATGTCTGTCTGACTGTGACTAACTGGATGTGCTCTTTTCATCCTCTGACATGGGAGTTGGCTCGGAGCTCGTCTGCCTGGCTGTGTGTTTCTTGGACGGGGCCGCCTTTCACAGTTGATTTTTGTATCTCTCTGCTTCTGTCTCCTTGAACCCCAGTCAGCCTCGGCAGGTGGCCGCTCACACCGAGCCTGGTTCGGCCGGAGGTTACTTCCATTTAAGAGGGAGTTTTTCCTCTCCACTGTCGCTACAGGCATGCTTAGTGTGAGGGATTGCATTCAAGTCGATGCAATCAACTGGTTTTCCTTAGATAGAAAACTTTGAATCAATTTGACTGGGTGATCTGGTGAACTGTATAGTGCCTTGAGATGATATATGTTGTGAATTGGCGCTGTAGAAATGAACTGAATTGAATTGAATTAACACAGGGTTTACTTCTTCAGGAAGTTTTCCCAGAATAACCGTTAAGGAATTATTCCATACACACAGCATGCCAAGTCATCGCATCATTACATCATACATTTTTGAACATGAGGACACTTCACTAGCTCCAGCCATATCAAAATATTGCACTGTTCTTAGATCAAGGACAACTCAAATGCACAGTTACAGAATAATCCACTCTTTCTGTATCCTCAGACTTCTTTCCCAAATCTTTGTTACGTAAATAATGAAGATGATTAGTTTTTATCGTGACAGAAGAGCTGTCCTATTTAGATAAACTGCTTGGGAAAACATTATCTTGACACTTAACAGGCAGGTAACATTAGGCAAGGCAAGGCAAATTTATTTGTATAGCACAATTCGGTACAAAGACAATG
>NW_015151534.1:136478-139631 GCF_000732505.1 Cyprinodon variegatus | reverse complement strand
TGATCGACAGTATCGAATGCTGCACTGAGGTCAAATAGTACCAGCACTGTGGTTCTTCCGCAAACCCTAATTTATACGAAGGTCATTAAACACCTTGATAAGGGCGGTCTCTGTACTGTGGTGACCACGGAAACCTGACTGGAACACGTCAAAGCGGCTGGTCATATCTAAGAAAGTGTTTAACTGTTGAAACACTGCTTTTTCAATAATCTTACTGATAAAGGGGAGGTTTGATGTTGGCCTGTAGTTCTGGAGTAGTAGTTTGTCTAAACTGTTCTTTTTCAGTTTAGGGTTTGACAAGCAAATACGTGAATAATGAAAAATGATCCTAACAACTCACCCTGATAAGGAAATATTTTTAGTTACCTTAAAAAAAAAACATGTATGTCCAAAAACCCATCCATGTATGTCAACAACCAGGATATGAAAATAGAAGGAAAAATTTGAAGCACTGTGTCAAAAATCTCTCAGCATCATTGATCAGTGGAATAAACGATGATGTAATATTAATCAGGGATTTAAAGTAATCAGAATCAAAACTTCACAGACCAAATGACCACACTTTCAGCATCTAACTAAAATTTGGGTTACATCTAATTAAATGAAGGCTGTTTAAGTTTCCGTTCCGCACATTTTTAAAATTTACATTAAACTTCTACTTTCATCCCTACCTTGGATGGATAAACCATCCATCCAAACCTACCAATCATTCAGTCACATTAGGGGACGTCACAGGACAGGCCGGGCCATTGTCCACCAGAAAACCCTACCTTCTCTAAAAGGTAGTAAAAACCAGGTTGACCCCAGGGAAATCCTGCTCATGGCCAGTCTGAGCAAGAACACCCCATTTTGAATCTGATGATTACCATCACCATCTAATTTAAAGACCTTTGAAGCCAATTAGGTCCTGAGAACATTTAACCCTGTTTTAAATGTTTTAACATTTAATTCATGGATAATTTAAATTACTTTTTGAAACTATTGTAATTCTTAGTCCTGCAGCTCATCACAGTGTGTAGTTTTTTTCTACACACAGCAGTTATAAGTGCATTTTTATTATTTTATTTGAATCTGCTGCCCAATGAAAGTGATGATCAATTTATTTAGTCCCCAAATAATGATGCTTGCTTTAGCCTGAGTTTCAGTATATGAAATATTTTTGCTGCTGTGTGGACCTTTGTGTGATCCTATGTGTTGTTAACTATGTGTGTGTGTCTTTGTATTTCAATGTATGTTTGTGAAGTCCTGTGTGGATGTATCTATGTGTGTGAACCTTTGTGAGGGATCTATGTGTGGTAATCTTTGTGTGTGGATCTATTTGTAGGGATCTGGTCAGGACACAATCTGTGACTGGTCCAGGAAAAGTAAGTCTGCCTCGGAGCATTGATCCTCTCCAAGATGCAAATCAGATTAATGTCATTGTTAGGATACGACAATCAGGAGAGGGATCTGCCATTCCTCTATCACTTCGAACCATTGGAGACTTGGGGACTTGATGGCCCCACACTCAGTGATCAGTGTTGGGCATGTTACTTTGAAAAAGTAATTATTTATAGTTACTAGTTGCTTCTCTAGTTACATCCATGGTTTATGGATGGTGTTGTGAATGAAAACGGTGCCCAGCTTTAAAAAGCTCCTGTGTGTTGCTGAATGTGTGCATTGATGATTAATCTTCTGCCTCCATTTATCTGTTTACTACAGTGTGTTGAATTCATGTTAATGTGGATTTAAAGACACAATTAGTGGAAAAAAATTGCAGGGGGGAATATAAAAAAAAGTCTAATCAACCAAAACTTTTGCGACCCCCATGCAGTACCTCTGTGGACCCCTTAAGGGTTGCGGACCCCCTGTTGAAGACCTCCGCTCTAATACAACTTCTATTGCAGTGCTGTCTCTGGATGCAGAGAAAGCCTTTGATTGCGTCGAGTGGAGCTTTCTTAAAGCAGCGCTTCTAAAATTTGGATCTGGTAAATGGGTAGAAATATTGTATTCTAAACCAAAAGCAGCAATAATGTCGAATGGTCAGTTATCCAATTTTTTTTCATTTTTCCAGAGGGACAAAATAGGGCTGTGCCCTGTCCCCATTACTTTTCATGCTGGTTGTGGAACCATTAGCTGTAGTGATAAGAATTAACCCAAGAATCAAAGGAGGTAAAGAGCATACATTTCTTATGTGGATGACATTTTAGCTGTTATAGCAGATCCGATCACCTCCATTCCAGCTTTATTACAGTGTGTTGAATTCATATTCGAAATTCTAAGGATACAAGATCAATTGGAACAAATCACAGTGTTTGCCCATATCCCAGGCATACATTTCAAGTGATATTACACAATTTAAATTTAAGTCGATTTCTTCAGGTATGAAATATTGGGTCTACATCTTCATTCCAATTTAGAGGAAATAATGCTACTAAATATGTAACCGCTTCATTCAAAAAATAAGAATTAATCTTAACAAAACGGAAAAATTGAAACTCTCTTTATGGGGAAAGGTGAATGTAATAAAAAAAAGGGTGTTAGCCCTGCTGTTTAATTATTTGTCCATGATGGTACCTGTTGACATTACTTCACAGGTATACAAACAGTATGAGATTTGTGTCAAGGACTTCCTCTGGGATAAGATGAAACCCAGAATTAGCTATAAGAAAATGTGGTTTGTAGGGGACATGGTGGCATGGCCCTGCCAAATGTAAGACTATATAATCTTGCTGTTGAAATATCTGGGTTGTTTAAATATTTTGAAAAAGGAGAAACCAAGCTGAGTTGGATGAATATTCAGGAGGAATTAGTAAACCCTTTCAGACCAATAATGTCCTTATAATAAAAACCTATAATAAACAGCTTTTTCCCACAAATCCAGTATTAGCACATTCCAAATTAGCACAGAGGGAGATGCATAAAGTATTAAGGATGTCGCATTTAAAACAGTTGTACTCGTCATTGTGTTTTAATCCATCCATCTGTACTGGAAGAAAAACTGTTTACTGGGAACAATGGCTTGTGAAGTGAATACGCATTGTGGATGATTTGTATGCAGATAGGGTTATTATGTCTTTTTCAAATTGTCATGATGGGTCTCATTGACTTACCCACATGCAGAACACCACAGGAGACTGGATAAAAGTTCAAAGGTTTATTGAAATAAACACA
>NW_015151534.1:130671-135952 GCF_000732505.1 Cyprinodon variegatus | reverse complement strand
CTAACCAAAACTGGTCAACACTCCGGCGCTGAAGAGAAGTCAAGCCGCTGCTTAAGTAGCTGGTCTCCTGATGAGATGAATCAGCCTCAGGTGTGCAGGTGGCTTCAGCTCAGGAGACCCAGGGCGCTCTCTGCTGGAGAAAGGTGGCAGATCTCCAGATCCCAACACAAATGTCATGCTGAAATATAATTAAAAAATAAATCTAAACATTAGAGACTGTATTACTAAAGATACTTTCAAACATAAGAATAATTCAATTCGGGAATTTATGGGCATAAGTAAAGTTAAGTATAAGACATCTATATTTTATACATTTTTTTAATAGCATGCAAAAAGATATATTTAAAGGTCTGGGGATTGTCTGGCAGAGGGGCCTTGGCTGCACTTTTAGTGATGAATGGTTGAAAATACCTTAGAAATACATTAAAGAATCAAGAGGGAAATTTACGCATTATAAGATAGTACATAGGTTTTATTTCACAGCATCTAGGCTACATAGAATTACTTAGCTTACTTACAGATAACTTGTATTGGAAATGTAAAATGGAATTGGAAACTTTTAGACATGGGATACTGGAATGTACATGCATTTCCCTGTTCTGGAAAGCAGTATTACAACACACTGGAAACTGGATAGGTTTGGGGATACCTATGTCACCAAGACTTTGCTTGTTAGAGGATCAAACAGTGATGCCAAAGATGTCAAAGCATCAAAAAAACTGTTGTGCAGGTGGAATGTAAAGTGTCCAATTTGGTAAATTCAGATGTTAACTAAGAACTGTGACACCTAAAGGGAGATCAACTGTTTGCTGTAAAAATATTAAGGGTTCCTTCACGTTTATACATTAAAAAAGAAGACCCCAGCCTTAATATGGTTTCATTAAATGAGTCATCACAAAGAAAATTTAGCAGATGAGATACTAAAAGTTTTCAGTATCTGATCACATCACTGGTTAGATTTGCCAGCTTGAACCGTCTTTTTACACAATTCTCAGATTTCAGGTAAAACTCTTTTAGTTACAAAACATATTTTTATAACTTGTTAGATTCTTTTTAGGGCATTGCTTTTAATTAAAGACATTTTGTAGCCTTAGAACAGGTAATTCTCACATTTTTGAAGGTATTTCGTCATTTTATAAGTATTTATTAATTTTCTAATACTCTGCGGACTTCTCCAGTTTGATTCTGTTAAAACAGGCGTCAGTTCATCTAGTTTTCGATTCTGAAAAGCATTTTGAAGGCTTTGAATAAGTAATTCTTTGACGAAAAAACAAAACTTGTATTTTTTTAAATCTTCAAGTTAATTTTTTTAATATCTGACAAAGGGCAGATAACAGATTGTCAAAGTTTTAGGTCGGTGCTCTGAACATTTTTTAATCACACAACACTGAAGTTGAAAATTAAAAAAAGAAGCAGCATTTAGATTTCCTTAATGCAGAAGTGTTTTTTTGTTTCCTCGCCAGGCTTTAAATTTCCAAAGAAAGGAAGCTGCAGTTATATTTTCAGACTCATTCTGAATAAATGAGTAAATAGGCAGGTTCTTTGGTTAAAAGAACCTGTTGATGATGTTTAGTGCGGCCTCGGAGAGGTTTTAGGTGGCATTAGTCTGAAGAGCCTCCAGCTTATCCACACCGCCCAACTCTTCGATCATGCAGACTCTCTCCAACTCACCTGTGAGCAGTTGGGGTTAAGGGTCTTGCTCAGGGACCCAGAGTGGCAGTCTGTAGGAAACTAACCAGGTACTTGCAACCTTCTCGGAGCACAAGGGCACTGCTCTAACCATTAGGCCAACATTCCCTTGGATGAATTGTGATTAATCAATCATTCAAATAACCATCAAATAATTTAGTAATCGATAAATCCTTAACTGGAGTATAGAGATTAAAACATGCCTCTAGCAGACAGTGACCCACTTACAGCAGTAATTATATAAAAATTGTGGGGAAAAAAATTTATATATATAAATATTTTGCATTTGTGATAAAAAAAAAAAAGACTCTCAATTTTCTCTATCCAGAACTTCTCGAGTGGAAAAGTTTTAGTTTCACTTGGTTTATTTTATAAAAAATATTTAAGGAAAAAAAATGTATTGATAGATTAGCAAAATAAGCATTCTTTGCAGCTGTAATTGTGCAGTTATTGTTTTCACACCTCTAAAATATTGAAGAGAGTCTCCAGGATCACCAGGACCATGCTGGGGTCTCTAACAGTCAACAGGTTGAGCAAAGGCTCCAACACATTGCAGTGAATGAGGTAGGCCACTTGGGTACTGTTCCCCCACTGGTGTAATTTTGGAGAGCCCACACAGCCTCATTCCGGGTTGCATGATCTCCCTGAAAATTGAGAATTAAAAACAAAATCTAAGATATACTTTATACAAATACATATATTTCATTTAAAAAAAAAAAAACGAGTCTTTCTTGATCCACTTCTCTTGTTTATTTAATTTCAGTGTATAGTTTCCCTAGTTCTTTCAGTGCAGGCAGGTTATGTCAGTGTGTGGTCAGGAGACCGTGAGACATCCAATGATGTACGATCTGGTGTATCTTACTTATGAAGAGCCTCAAGGTTTGACTGGAGCCAGTATTTGGTGATTGCCTTCTTGCTTGCAATTAAGAAAGTCTTTTGTAAATATGTGTCATTTTAACTGAGCCCTTCAGGGAGTTTAGCAAGGTACAAAGAGGTGAAAGAAGAATCCAACACTGTGCCCAGGGTTTCAGAGATTATCTGCTTAACATTGTGCCAGAAGACCTTCAATTTAGGACAGGACCAGTAAATATGAACATAATCTTCAGAAACCACCCCACATCATCTAGAGCAGGGCACCCCTGCACCACTTAACCTGGATTTCTGCTGTGGTGTAATAGAAAACCTGATAAGGTTCTTCCAGCCAAGATCCCGCCATTCTGTAGAGTTCGTAGTTCAAAAGGTGTTTTTCCACAGTTGAGACCAAAGTTCCTCTGAGATTGTAATGTTGGCTTCCCTTTCCCACCGCTATCTGATATAATCTGTTGACGTCTTATTCACAGTTGCAAAATATGGATAAAGCTTGCCAATGATGCCCCTTGCATTGGTACCAGAGTATACATCCTTAAAGACCTGCATTATCCCTGTATTTAAGGCTAAGTCAGGGGTCATAATTTCTCTCCTAAAAAAACTCTGCACCTGCAGATAACGAAAAAAAATTCCTCTTCCAATCTCATAAATCTAGCATAAATCCCTGAAATTTATTAAATGCCCCTTTTTTTATTTTACAGAGGGAAGTGATTCCCTGTTTGGCCCACAGCCTGAATTTATGGTCTAGACATTCTGGAAAAAAGCATGGATGGTACGCAGGCCAACTCAACACTCCTATCTGTTTATGAAGTATTTTTTTACCACGTCAGACCACTTTTTGAAGGAAAAATGTACACACTGGTTTTGGAATTGGTATACTTGCGGAAGCCTGCCTAAGCAACCAAGCAGAGACTGTATAGGGAAGTCCGATATAGAAAGCTCAATGTTCTTCCATTTAGACTTGTAGTTCGGATTACGCCAGAACACTAAGGATCTAATCTGGGCTGACATGTAATAAGCAAGGCAGATGCAATCGAGATTTAAGTTTCAGTACAAACCGTTCATCACAATACATTGCATACATTGGGGTGGGGGGCTGAGAGGGGGAATGGATTTACTGAGGCCATGTGTGCCGCAGAACACTGCCTTTGGCGCATTCTTATGGCTTTTCAGGTTTCCACCGGTTACCTGGTTTCCCAGGTCCCAGGCGGTTACTTATAGAGCTGCCTTTATCTCTGTGGAAAGATAGGAGCCACATTGGGGGAGAGAGAGAATAAAAGCATATTTCACACTTTATCCTTGACAGGATACAGTTTGAGATAAAGTCGTGCACCACTTGGGAGTATTTGGAAATGCAACTGTTGGAACAGTCGTTTCCCTACAGCCGCTGCAGACACCCTCTTTGCAGTGTTATTTGGTTTGAGAGGTTCCCATTAATTTTTATTCTTGCTGTTGGGGAGGAGTAGATTGATCTTATAAACTGAATAAATATATCACAGAACCCAAATTTCTTCATTACCTGAAAAAGAAACTCCAACCCTACCATATCATATGCCTGCTTGGCAGCAAGGCTGAGTAGGTCTGTGCTTCTATTTTCTTTACTTATATAATCAATAATATGTATGGCCCTTCTTATATTATCGTGTGTTTGTCTATTACAAATGACACCTGTCTGGTCCTCATCTATCAAAGAAGGCAAAATGCTTAATCTTTTTGCTAATATTGCTGCATATAGTTTGTAATCTGTATTTAAGGCACTAATTGGCCTTTACCCTTTAGGGTTGGTTCTGTCTTTCCTCATTTTTGGTATGACTGAGATAAATGCCTCTCGCCATGATGGTGGAAGATCTCCGCCTTTCAGGGAGTAGTTAAATGAGGTCTTTAATAACAGGAGTAGCAATTCCCTTATATTCCTAATAACTAGCTATTTAATCATAGTTCCACTAAATTAAAGTTCTAATCGCCTGAATGTTAAAGGTTAATCTGACCTGCTGAAGTATCTCCACCAGGAAGGGTATCAGGCCGGCATTAATAACTTCCTGAATCCAGCTGCTCTTGCCGGCAGTGATGATGGACACGGTCCAGGCCACCTCTTTATGGATGCAATGTTTGGGGTGTCTCAGTAGGCGCGGGAGCATTGCCAGGGCACCTGCGTTCAGCACACACTGGGTCTGCTCATCGGTTCCAGTCACAATGTTGCAAACCGAACTCAGAGCTGGAGTCTAAGCAGGGATGAAGAATGAGCCGATTATTTGCAGAACAGAAGCTCAGCCAACGAGGATGAGTGAAAGACTGTGTGAGCAATCCTTTATTTTAAGGATTTAATAAAAAGAAATAGGTAATGAGTAAAGTGCAAAAAATCACTACTGCATAGTCAGTGTTTAGTTTGGATTAAAGTGAATAAAACTTCAGTGAGAGAAATCCATAATTTGGAAACAAATGTGCCTTGTCAGGGTTAGTACATTTTTAGGACAGTAACATTAGATCATCTTCAACTGATTTAGAAGTTGAATAATGGTTAACTGGAGTATACAGTAACTAAAACACTAAAACACACAAGAACAACTAGTTAGAAACAGCACTTAGTTAAAACAAAAAATGTTAAATCATATGCTCTAGGGGTGGAACGGTTCACAAAATCCACGGTTTGGTTCGGTTCACGGTTTCTTGGTCACGGTTTGCGGTTTGGTTCGTTGCGCGGTTGCGTTGTCATGGTTTTCGGTTC
>NW_015151534.1:128379-129618 GCF_000732505.1 Cyprinodon variegatus | reverse complement strand
CAACAAATGTCAAAACGGCCTGCCATAGCATATTACCGTACACCGGTGGTGTTTTTACTGGAAATCCCCTTCAAGGGCAGCCTCTGGCCCAGGGGCCTCTTGGCGGGTTTTCCCTGCCAGCTCCATGATCAGCTTCTCTGATTGGTAGATGTGGAGCGTCAAGCAGCAAAACTTAAATCCAACTCCAACAGCTGTTGTTTTTGCAGCGCATTCTGTGCATCAGATGCTCAGAAGCTAACGACACACTGCTCCTGCTGCTCAAAACGCACTGTAAGAACTTTTGATGCGCCTTGATGCATGTCAACCATTGACTTTGCATATAAACTAGAATGGTCTGAATACAGCATAAGGATATCGTGTAATGGTTTCTGCAGTCCTCCTCTGCTAACTGAACTATTGAAGGTCCCTCAACAATCACGACTAGAAGTATTTGAAAAAATATGGGAATGTGGTTCTGCACCAGAGGTCATTACTCACAACAACCATGTCAGTCAGGGTGCTGCAAATGTGATCGTAAAAAATGGCAATATGCCGTTATTTCAGGCTTTCTCTGTTGTCTTCTGAACTTATCAGTTATGTTTTTTAGCGTGACCTATGAGGCAACCTCCATACTACAGTTCCCATGATGCATTCCACATGACAGTAGCTACATATGGAGCAAAAGGCATAGGCTGACATTTTCAATGGAATCAATACAAATTAAACATATTCAAATATTTCCCCAATGGATGTATTATCTTCTGGATTTTAGCAGCTGCAAGTGAAACCCCCCTCCCCCATGTTCCCAGCTATAAGAGTCCCCCCACCATAAGAGTCAACATTTTTTGTGTTCCTGCATACAGCATGTCACACTCAGGTTACAGGACTAGGAGCTCAGCATACCAAAATGGAGAACTCCTCGCAGGCCAGAAGCTGTATGAGACGAGGGACAACTCCAGCCTTCACTACCACCTCAATCCTTTCATTGGAGCCGTCCGTCAGATATGACAGAGCCCAGCAGGTGTCGGCCAGGACCAGCCTGTTATCAATGTGGAGAAGTTTCCCCAGAGCAGGGAGCATCTGCTGCACGTCTTCCAGGGGAGGGGGATCCTTGTGTCGACACAGGCTGGCGAGTGTCCAGGCAATGTTTGCCAGGTAGGCACTCTGTTAGCATGGCACACATTAATATCAAATACTGGACAGATGGTAGAACAATGCAATGCTGAACAATTCCAACTGGCTGCAACACGAAAATTTATA
>NW_015151534.1:120242-127689 GCF_000732505.1 Cyprinodon variegatus | reverse complement strand
TATATTTTTGAGGGACACTTACGGAAAATATGGACAGATGAGCTGAGATAACCAAGGGTAGGAGAGCATGAAGGACACCATGTTGGATTACCAAGTCTCGGCCTTTGGGTCCGTCACCTAAATTTAGCAGGGAGGACCCATTCAGTCATGTCTAAACAGGAGAACTGCAGAGCGAAAAATTGTACACAAACTACTAAACTAGAGAGCTATGAGTTAATTTAGCTAGGTTTAGGGTCAGTGCACACACTGCCTATGTTTAGAGGCACAACATTTCAAGATCATATTCAAATAAATCTCAGTTATCCAAGTGATATAATAAAGCTTGTTTAAATGCACCACGCTATATTAAAACATCACTGATCATCCAGAAGATTTTGTAATTTAACCTGTGCTGTAAAAAAAACAAAATTAACAAAAATATAGTGGAAGTGTGCGGTTCTGAATTGACACGCTCCATGTTTAGAGCGGTCGAGGCATTCACAGTCAGGTCAGTTTGCCTTAATTAGAACCACAGTTTCTGTTCAACTGTTTACCTGCATGTGGTTCAGAAAGACAATAGAAATAAACCACCCTCCCTTTTGTAAAACTAACCCATTCAGATCGAGCCAAATCGGATCACAAAATCTAGTCTCTCTTTAGATAAGTTTGGAAAATATGGATGTTTTGACAATTTGCTTTCATGTTGGTTAATTTTGATGTGTGTAGCTTGACCAAGTCTGCCGTTGCTGTCATGCAAAAACAGAAGGGAGATTAATTTTACCGCCCGCTCACTGCCACCACTGTCATAGGCGGTGTGAAGGCTCTTATTATTTATAATAGACGTATTTAGTGTGAAGTTTGCATCAGAGGCAGGTTATATGACGCACTTTTATTTCTAATACTCCATGTAAACATGCCTGATAAAAATCACACAGTCTGTAAAAATGATTCTTTATTGAGGAAACATATTCTTCTCCTTCCAGACAAGCTTGCAAATTGGTAGAAGATTTTAAAGAAATCATCCGTTCACTTCATCATCATTAAGAAATGCCTTTATTTGAAGGAGTGCTTTTTTTGATTCAAATGCCTGATGCTTTTAACAGCTTAAACATAAAATGTTAAAATTGTTTTAATGTTTTTTTTGTGTGTGATATGATATAATGTGAGTAGATTTGTTAGAGGTGTAGATGCTGAAGCATCATACCGATCACAGACAACTGAATGGAAATCGTATTCTGACGAATTTTGTGATCGGACAAACACTGTATCGCCATTCAAACAGATCAATATAACATCGCATTGTGATAAAACTGGTACATTAAAACCACTGCAGACTGAATTTTATATCTTTTTAGGGATGCTTGACATGTCACATCACTACTGTTAGTCCTTTTTAAAGCATTGGTCCAAAAAATAAAACTTGGCAAATATTGATAACCGAAAAATTACATAAATCGTAACAACTAGCTTTTTCAATATCTGGCACAGTGAATAGGTGGGAATATGGACTGGATATGAACCTGGCATGTCATTACGTGTGAGCACTAAGGTTGTATTAATAATGCAGATTGGATTTTGATCACCATGGTATTTTTATACATAAATAAATGGAAAGGAGATGAGTTTTAATGTCTGTCATTTTTTTAGTGTAGAAATTGGGAATATGGAGTGAGAGCGTGTGAAGACACTGAGATGGGTGAGTCTCACTCCCAGTGGGTGAGAGTCGACAGCCCTGTGAGCATGTGTCCCTCAAGTCAAGCCCTCCATGTAAAGTAGTGTAAAAAGAAATGACCTAAATAAAACAATAAAAAATAAATATAAAACAGAAAATACATAGTCCTGGTTTAGTTCCAAAAGGTCTACCAGCAACTGACATGGGCAAAGTGCCCACTTTAAGAAAAACAATAATAATGACGTCAAACGCGTAAACCGGGTGTTCTGGTTTTCGATTGGTCAGCTTTGCAAAAAATCCCCGCCCACACCAGGAAGCAGAATGCTATCGAAGTTAGTGTTCCATTCGTAGCCTGACTATTTATTATTTATCTTTGATTTAGATGCGTTATATTTCTTGTTTAAAACAGACTTTAATTCACAATGGTTCTTATTTGACATGGAAAAACAAAAAAGTGAGGAATATTAGGCTTGTTGGGTTATTAATTTGACCTGACACTCCTTTAAAATTAGTTTGAAAACCTGTCATTCTAGTACCAAATTATTCTGCATTGATCAACAAACGTTTAATGATTAAACAAACGTTATAATCAGTTGCTAATGTAGCTATAACAAATTGGTGCATTTGTTTAGATATCGTGACGGTTCTTTTTAATGAGAGGATAACAAAAAGAATAAAAAACACTCAAAAACATGAGTGCTCTGTTTAGTGCATTAAGTGAGCCCCAAAGCCAAAGTTGCAGACCTTTGATCTAGCAGATGAAAAAATGTGATCCTCTTAATACAACAAAAGGTTAAACTGACTGTAATTTCTAAAACTTTTAATACAAACCATTTTAAAGGCCAAAATATTAAATTTTTCTCCTCTATCCAGCTCCCATCCATATACTCACTTCAGTGGCATGGCGGAAAAAAGAGGCGTTCATTGTTTTAACCGTTTTCCGCACCGCAATAATAGGAAGGCTACGCTTGATTACAATCAAAGACAACTGTTATAAGCATAAATACAGATAAGTAACATGTTAACCCTATCGTTCTGATTATACAAATTTAGACCTTCGCGTTCGATCATGTAATGACCCAGTGGCCTAATGGATAAGGCATCAGCCTCCGGAGCTGGGGATTGTGGGTTCGAGTCCCATCTGGGTCGTCTTTAGTTCTCTTTTGTGAATTCATGCGATGGAAGTTCCATTTTCTATTTACTAATAATTTGATCGTTTTATCCCTCGGTGAAAGAAAATAACTCTTAAAAAATATAATCTTAGTTGATAGCGTGTTTTATTAAAGGTGAGTTTTCATGCATCTATGCATCTATAGTCCACACTCTTTTGCTCTCATAACATTTCTATGGTTTAATTTGGTCACAATAACCCATGTTCCAAAACACTTTGGAAGATCCAATCCAATTCATACATATAAACATTTTAATGTTTCAGCTTCATGCAGTCCAGTTATAATACACTGTAATCAAATTCCTTTTCTAACTAAACTATCTAACAAAGCCTTGCTGATTAAATTGATTAATTTAATTTCCAGCAGCTCCTCTAGGCATCCATACTTATTATGCATTTGCAAATCTTGCAATTAATTAGATTTGCAATATAGAATCATTTTCAGTTAATCACTGAGATAAGACACAGGTTAAGCACTATCTAATAAACGCACAGGTTAAAATCTGTTTAATCTTAAAGCGTATGTTTCAAAGTGTTTTTAATGATAAATTAGATTTCTTATGCAGATTGATGTTTTTTGTAGAATACCGCTGCACTGGAAAAACATCATGCAGATGTTCTTCTTCTCTGGACCACCAGGGGGCAGTGAATACCCATTTTTACTCAGTTTAAATCACACACCTACTAAAACATTCATTCTTCTTATGTTGCATGGTGCAGTTTGTATAAATGTTAAGGAACAAGTGTTAATTAAAACAAATGTTTGGACAGAATGATTAAGAGTTTATTCTGACCAAAGATATTAAAGGAAACCTTTTTTTATAAACCTTTTTTTATGTTTATTTTCTTCACCCAGTGGGCTGTGTTGGTTTATTTTGAATTATGCACGAATGGAAGGAGTGTCCTGTGAAAGAGTCTGTGTCCCTGTTTGGTCCAGCCCACACCCTCCCATTCCACCTCATCCCATCCGCTCCCGGAGCGTTCCTATATAATCCCAGGAATCCCAACCTGGGAACAAACAGAGCAGTGAGTCCAAAACTGATTCCACCAAGATGACAGGAATTACTCTGGTTCTTTTGTTTCTGCTTTTCCCTCTTTATGACACAGAGGAGCAGGTCCTAAATGGTGAGTAAATACAGGTATATTGTTTTTTTGTGTTTTTTTGCATTATTATTTGTTAATACTAAATCAGTTAGTTGTTTTCCTTCTCATAGGATTTTATAGTAAAACATTATAAAAGCATATCCTTGAAAGCTTCTCTTAAAATGCATCCAAATAAAACTGAATTAACTATTTCTGTCTTTTTGTTATTCAATTGGAACAAAGTTTGTCACTTTTAAAAGAAAACCTGTTTTAAAAATATGCAAAATAAATATATTGTTAAAAAGAAAAATAACAAATTATAAGAAAAAAAAGTTGGACTCTAGTAAACTAACAGATAATGATCTTATACAAAATATTAACAGCATTTTCAATATATAAACAAAAAACTTTCTTCTTTTTTCTTATATATCTTTAAAGGCATTCAGCAACATTAAGCTGCACGTCTTTATAGTTTGTCCTAATTGCAAAGGCAACTAGTGGACAACATTTTTCTAATCACCGAACAATAAATACAATAAAAGCTCTATTCGAGGAAATTAAGCTTTTTGCAGTGGTAGAAAAACAAGCTTCTATTGGTGCATGAAAAATACTGTTGCAACAACCTTAATGTTTAAAAAATGAGGCCCGTTAGCCTTGAGTGTAACAAATGTAAGTGTAACATAGTGATAAATCTCAGTGCTCTATATTGCTCACCGTGAGTGTTTACTTACACTGCAAATAAATTTATTCTACATAAGTAATTTTTTCTTAAAATAAGTGCATATTTTCCTTGAATTGAGGAGGAAAGTGAGACATTTTGCCAATGGAACGAGAAAATTTACATTTAAAATAAGAAAAATAATTGTATTCTCTTATTTCAAGTGCATATTATGTAATTATCTTATTCTAAGAGTTAAAATACTCATCCCATTTGCAAAGTGTCTCAATTACCAAATTACTCAAATTAAGGGAAAATACATGTAATCTAAGAAATTTTTGTACTTATTTCTAGATCATTTGTTCCAGTGTAGATAAAGACTTAATTGTCAATGTGAGGCCAGAAGGTGTCTGCAATAAGTTACCTTTTACTTAATAATTCTTAATAATTTCTGGGTTCTAATTTGAGTTCTTTAAAACAGTTGAATATCCGACTTTAAAAAAATGTCATTAGCTAAAATGCTAAGATATTTACTTACAATGGAGTACCATGTGTGGACAAAAAAACAAGCTGGCAGAACAGTATAGATTTACCATCAAACAGTGTAATATTTTCAGTGTTTGTTACCAGCTAGAGAAAAAAACAAATGTGGTAGAAATATGTCAAATGGAACCAACTGATAATCAAAAACCAAGGAAACTGTGTTGGCGTTAAGAATAAAACACAATGTCATCAGCAAAATAATTGATAGATAGAGAAAGGCGTTAACATTCCCACATCATTATAAAAAAATTTCCATAGGTGTTAGTCCAAATACAAAGCCTGGAGGGGAATGTTTATGGATATTTGGCTCAGAAAAAGACCAGTTGGTTAAACATAGTGCTGGATAGAGTCAATTTGACAATACAGGAGACATATCATTATGTTCCGCTTGGGTTGTCAGTAGAAAATCTTTGAATAAGTAACAATAAGTAAATTATATAAGTAAAAATGTCTTAAATTAAGTGTATTTACCTTTAATTTGAGCAGTTAAATGAGATTATTTGCTAACGGAATTCGTTTTTTTACTGTTAAAATAAGATAATTAGGTAAAATGCACTTAAAATAAGAATGTTTTTTCTTATTTTAAATGTAAATGGTCTTGTTCCATTGGCAAAGTGTCTTACCTAAGTTCTCAATTGAAGAACAAATGCACTTATTTTAAGAAAAAAATATTATTTACGTTTCAATGTTTTGCAGTGTAAGCCTTTGGCTTAAGATCTTATGATTCTTGCCATAAAATACTTTTCACAAGTCCATAGCTGTCGTTAACATTTAAAGCTGCCATAAGATAATATGGAAAATAGGTGGTAGCAGTGTTTGATAGCTGTTTCCTAAAACCAGAATGATGAGAGATATTTTAAGATCCTAGTGTTCTTTTTTGTTAATATTCTATTTTTCAAACATTTAAGCTTGGATGCATCATTTAAAAGAGGTAGCAGCTATATGGAGCAATGCCAAGTTTAAGTAAAAAATAGAAAACTGCGGTCCAAATGTAGCGCCTTGATGCACACCTATTTTTCACATTCAAGTAAGGAAGAAAGAAAGATCAGCACTGCAAAAATAATCTAGAAACAAGTAAGATATGTCTTAAATCAAGTGTATTTACCATTAAATTTAGTAGGTTAATGGGATGATTTGCCAATGGAATGAGTATTTTTACTCTTAAAATAAGATAATTAGATAATATGCACTTATAATAAGACAATGCAGTTGCTTTTTCTTATTTTAAATGTAAATTGTCTTGTTCCATTGGGAAAGTGCCTCACTTATCTTCTCAATTCAAGACAAAATGCACTTATTTTATGAAAAAATGACTTATTTAGATTTCCTAACCCTATTTTTTGGCATTGTTCCTGCCAAACAAAAAGCATTGAAAAAACGATGAATTGATGATCCATGTGCCAGTTTAATAGAATGAGAACATCACAATTTAGCAAGGGAAAACTACCTTCTTGATATCAGGAATATGATCAGTTTGAATTATGATATGTTGTAGCTGAAGTCCTGCTTGCTTTGATTTCAGAGCTTTACACCTTGAAAGAAAAGGAAGCTGCTCCAAGCAACCAGAGCAGGCTCCTGGTTAAAGAGCCCACCCTGCCCATCAATGAGCTTCTGGAGAAAAGCAGCCAGACTACTGAGTCTAAACTAAACTTCCACCCTTTACCACCCGCCGCATGGCCCAAGCACGGCAACCTGGACCCTGTCCTTCGCCACCACGGCCCCAACAACAAGAGCAAAAAGGGCCACAAGAGTGATCGTTTGACAGAGCACAACAGTGAGAAAAACCGAGGGGAAGCTGCCGGTCTCCTCCCCAAGACCCAGATCACAGGATCCATCAACGCTGGCACCAACCGTACAGCGCAGAAAACCAACCAGGACACCCAGACCCACATCACCCCTCCTCAGCAGGAGGAACTGGACGGACACCCAAACTCCAAACCCAAGACTCCAGCTCAGGCACCGCATCAAACACCTTCTTCCCCACGCAGAGACCCCTCCAACAGACGGCAGGACCCAGAGGAGAACCGGCCTGGAAGGTCCGGCCTCTTCCAATCTGGAATCCTCCCAGCAGCCTGGAATAATAGTCGCCCACCAGTCTTTTTAAGCCGACGCTCCTCCAGCCTGCTCTACCAGTTTGATGTCCTGAAGAGAGGTAGGAGAGGTCAGACATGTTCCCTGATCCTGAACAATGGCCTCTGTGTTATTAAAGGTCCTCCACATATGTTCTAACCAAATCCCTGAACTATTAAATAGGGATGCACGATATAATCGGCCCCCTATCGGTATCGGCCTGCATCAGCCTTAAAACTGAATATCGGACATTGGCCACCGCACCGATATT
>NW_015151534.1:116238-118715 GCF_000732505.1 Cyprinodon variegatus | reverse complement strand
TGAACACTTTTTTTTAATTATAGTTCAACACTGCTTGGTTTTTGTATTTTCACAAAATTACATTTGTAAGTAAACAAGAGATGTCAAGAAATATTCACAAAATAATTCCTTTCTGTTGAATTTTTTTTTTTTTTTTTTTTTTTTTTTTTTTTTTGTATGTTTAAATGTCAAAGAAAAAACCAAAATTTATTTTTTTTTTCCCAAGATTTTTTATTCAAATTGAAAAAAAAAAGTTATTCAAACCAATCTTGTGAAAATAGATTTTTCCATCTGAGCTTTTACTCTGTTTCACTCCATAGAATTGCCTCCATAGAACCTTACCTGTTTACGAAGCATTCACTGTTTGCTGTACCTGCGACACAGTCGCTATAGTGTGACTGCTTTTTGTCATAATGTGTTGCCCAACACTAAAGCAAAAATACACTCGGAAGCAGAAATTTGAGAATAAAAATTTAATAAAGAAACTGAGGCAAGGAAAAAAAGAGAACATGGAAGAGGACATGGAACTGAGAACCCACTGGATATTGACAACAAACTGAAGCCTTAAACAATGAGGGGGATAGGTAAAAAAAATAGGTCAGCTATGAGACAAAAGTGAAAGGAATCTACTAATTGGCAGAAGGCTCTGCCTGAGGGAGGGATTATTAATTAATGATAAATTAATGGGATACATTTTTCAAAAATACCAATATGATGATTAAATAAAGACAAAACTAAATCCCCAAGAATTACACAAGAGAAATAAACTAGAAAACACCTGGCAACCTATATGGCAAACCCAAAACGGCAAAAATAAGGAAGTATGGCAAACTTAAAAACCAAAATAATAAACCAAAACCTAAAATGAAGATCCTGAGTTGTGAAAAAACGTTAAGAAAAAAAGCCAAAACATTTTTAACTGCTGTTTCTTTTTTTTTCTAAATGGTTGTAAATCTTATAAAAGAAGACATTTAGAAGTCTGTTAAGCTGTTTTAAACGAAATACATTTTTTGTATTCACTCGTATATACAAAACGAAAAAATAAATCTAAGTCTAAAAAGATACATTAAGCCCCACATTTACATTCGATTTTTCTCTTATCTAAAAGCAATTTATTTTTTTTTCTTTTGAATTCAATATAATTACTGCCTGTTTATTTAACCTGAGGAGAAAAAAAGAGAGAAAGCCATGGATATTGGTAAAACACAGCACCTTGATGCTTCAAGGAAGACCTTGGTCTTTCTTGAAGAATCTAAGATGCTCTCTTGGAGTCATTTTGATAGTTCAGCCGAGGAAAGGTTCATATTTAAATGATTTGATCTTTTAGCCCATCTTTTAGAAAAGCTCTATTTTAGTGATTTATTGATTCCCCTGGTCTGTCGGGAACATTTCTAGCTTATAAAAAATAAACTCAGCTTTATGGATTTATTTCCCCACCGAAGTCAAGGGTAGTTAATATATATTTCTAAGACTTTTAAATGAAACCATCTCTTAAAAACAAATCTCTACATTTACTCATTTTGCCCTAATCCGTTCATAGGAAACATTCTAGACACAAAACAACAATAAAAACAGTGAAAATCGGTATAATTGCAAATAAAAGAAAATATTATGAACCAATCTATGTTGGTTCATAATGTTTTTACTTCACCTAAAAATTACACACATGTGAATCCCACTTCAATTACCAACAGTCGATGAGATAAGTGAACAACTTTTAAGTTAACATAAACTTCAGTGGGGAAAAAAAAAAAAAAAGTAAAAAGCTACTGTCATGGTCTTGAGTTTTCAGTGAATTTTCAGTTTCACATTGATCTACTGTATGTTTTTCTTTGTTTTCAAGCTTTATTGGTGTTTTCTGGATGTATTTGAGTTCTTAGTTTTTTTTTGCTTGCCCTCTGTTGGCCTCTTTTGTTGGTCTCCTTTTCCCTAGCTCCTTCTAGAGGCCTCTGTTCACACCTGCTCCCAATCAACACATTAGTCTCCCATAAATACTCTCTCTGTGCAGTTCCTCTGTGCTGGTTCCTCGTCTTTCGCTGGCTCCTCGTGCATGTTTTCCCTGATGTCTCAGTGGTTCTGTTTTGGTTTTTTTCCTTAGTTGGATTTGTGGATTCTTGTCTCTGTTCTTCTTCTTGAGAACTCAAAAATACAAGAACTATCCTCTGCCTCAACGCCTCTGCATTTGGGTCCTTAAAACCTCAACCAAACCCTGACAGCTACATCAGAGTTTAAAATCCAACATGGCTGCCACACATACAGTGTGAAGCTCATTTGGAAAATTTGGGATTGTTTTACTACTCTGTCAGTTCTGATCTCATTAAATCTATGGTAGGATCGCGTCTATCCTTGTGAAGACGGGCTTTAGAGGTTGAATCAAGAAAGTGAAACGTGGTTCTGGCTTGTTTTAACAGTAGTTAGTCTAACTGCTCCAAGTAATTCTTAAAAAAAAAAAAAAAAAAAGCAACATTAAAGTGAAATATATAGACACAAAATGGAAC
>NW_015151534.1:85292-114135 GCF_000732505.1 Cyprinodon variegatus | reverse complement strand
TATGTATGGAGGCCTTTAGTCCTTGAGGTGGGCGACTGGTGGGGTTCGAATCCGGCCTGTGGTCCTTTGCCGCATGTCTCTCCCCCTGGTTGCTGATCATATATTTCATTTTTCCATCCTTCTGAAAGGTGAATCTCTTCCTCAGTTTAACTCTTCTGGAGGTTTTTCTTCCTAAGTTCTCTGTTCATCTTATCAGGTCATTACAGTTTTCCTGTCTTTGCTGAAATAATGAATCCCACAGCATGAATCATCTTGTTGGAGGTTTGCTCGGAATGATATGAGGGATAGTTTTCTATCATTTTGGTACCAGATAATGTTCCTCTTCTTGTGCTGCGTCATTTAAATGGGTTTTAGAGACTGTTTCTTTCCTACATCTGTTTCCTCCTTTAACTCTACTCTTGAAAACTAAACCTGACGGAACATGTCACCATGAGCCATGTAACAATCTCATCCACTAGAGGTTTAAATCTCTGCAGCTCCTCCAGATTTACAGGGGGTCGGCGTCGATTCTTTGAGCTGTTTCATGTTCTTTACATTTTCAAATGTTAGACAGAACAGAGCTCTATGAGGCGTATGATGTTTGGGATGTTGTTTTGTAACTAAACCCAGTTTAAACTGATCTTAAACGTTTCCCCTCACTTGTCTGCCTGGGTCTTATATTGTGGAGGATTTTTATAAATGTTTTAAAAGAGCCGTCCTCTCCACTTGAACAACCCTGTACCCGCTCCCAAGAGGGAACGCCTATTTAACGCGTGCAAGAGCGTGCACAAGCCCATTTCTTCTTGTGCATGCTCTGTTTAAAAGTTACTGTTCTCATAGCTCATACAAGCTTACTGTGCCCGAACATCCACCCTAACCCCTAAATCCCTCGGTCACTATATAGGGTGGGGACTATATAGTGGACTTTATAGTGAACTCAGTTACCGTCCTGTTTGGACAGATGATCACTGCTTTTTGCCACGTTGGTCACGTAACTCCTCCCCCACCGTGTGGTGCCTGCGCCATCTTTATTAGTCGGCCACTGTGACAGCAAACCCCATAATGCTTTGCGAGGAGCGCTATCCGTGCAATGCATTCTTGGATATATCTATATATCCCTTCTCCTCATACACTTCATAGACACTTTTTTTCTTATGACCCTCGGCCATTTTCCAAGAACCACTGTGAGAAAGGTGACCTTCAGTGTCTGAAACTGTAGCTCACCACAGATACGCTTGAAAGTGCGCATGCGCAGAAAAAGATAGCTAACGAGATGAGCATGTAGGACGACCTTATGTAAACATATCACCAGGATGATTGACAACTAGGAGGACCAATTACATAGATGATCCACCTAGAAATAAAAGATCGTCCTCTATACCTTTAATGATGCTGCTTGTTTACTAATGTTATGTAATAAACCTCTGAGCTGCTGTGCTCCGTTTTATTAGAGATTTTAAGGAACAAAAAGCTAAAAACATAGAAAAACATCCTCTTTTAAATATACTATTACAGTTATGCTCTACTTTTTGACTGTAAAGAAGCTTAAATCTCAATAAAATCAAACAGATGTTTGCGTTACAAACCTTTAAATGTCTGATTATGCATAATACTTTGTTTAAATTTAGCATTCACATATTTTACTGTTTCTTTGAAGCTTTTTTTAAGCAATTATATTTTATATAATTGGTCCCAAAGTAATAGACTCAAATGTGAAAAAAATCAAGTTCCCTGAGCTCGGGATTTTTTAGTGAAAACAAAATAGTTAAAAAATAAAAGTTTTTCTCTGTGGTTCTTCCCACTCAGCTCAAACTGTCACCTACTTTGTTCCACAGGAGCCAGATACATCGTGATGGGTCAGATCTTCCACCGGAGGCGCCACCTTCCCAGTGACCTGCTGACCCTTGTGGCTGGCAAACTAAAGCCCGGCGATGGCCTCCTGCGCAGCAGCAACTACGTGAAACGCTTCAACAAACGGAGACACCAGAAAGCTCTGGAGGCCGTCCGCTCCAGGTGTAGGTGAACCAGAGACGAGACTGTCGCCTCCTGCTGCAGGGGAAGAGACTTTGCTGCTGATCTTACTTAACCATTTGGCATTGTGATAAACACAGGACATGGTGCAGACATGGATGTGTTTCCATGTGGACTGCTGCCATGCGGCGCCATATCTGCTCCATCTATAAAGTTCCCAAAGAACTGAACTGAAATTTTGTTCAATACAAACCAATACGACGAACTGGCCTCAAATGTAAATGCTTCTCCTCATCTCATCAACTCCATTGAAACTCTTCATGCATTCATGGCTGGTACATGAAGTCCCAGAGTCCAACTGTTATACTTTCCTAAAGTGAAATGAGGCTGATCTAAAGCACAAAAAATATCATCTTTAAATTAAATCCCCATCTCCGAATTGCGACAATGTAAATAGTTTCCGTTATCCTGATTACCATGAACCCAGCATAGGATATCTATGGTTTACTGTTCAAAGCAATGCTATTTCCATGACATTAAATCCAGATAACAAGGTGTAAAAAAAAAAAGTTTGAACATGTTTTGTCCTCAATCCCTTTCATGACGATCATTTGCCTTTAGGAATGCATGGCTGGCACGACTACAAGGAATAGTAATGCAATTAAACAAATGGTTTATCAGTTTGTCGGAAGCTGTTGGTGAGCACTATGAAGGGGGGAGTTAAGGTCCAGACTAAGAAGCAGCAACAAATTGAGCAGAAAGGAGTTAGGAAAACGGATGAGGAACTTCAGCTGGCCCTGGGCGAGCTTCTACTTTCTCTAGCTTTGATTTTTGTCTCCATGATGATAAGGCGGTGGTGTTCCAAGCAGAGCGACGAAGACGAGCATGAATCTAATCAAAGAAATCTGATCCTCCACGCACCTGGACGCTCAAAGAAGCGCCTTCATAGCAGCTTATTTCCGAGATGCTGTTTTCTGGCACGTTGAATCTGTTCGGGAGGAAAAAAATTATAGAAATGCAAAAGTACAGAAAGACTGGAAGAGGAAGATTAGCTTAGCTTCAAAATATTGATGGTAGGAAAATCCTAAATAAAAATCATGATTTTTTTTTTTTTTTTATAGATTAGAAATATCCCTTATCCTCCCTCAGTAGCTCCCATAACTAAGATGCAGAAATTAAATTTTAAGAGCCAGATTCTCAGCTCGTCCTCCAGGAAGGCTTTGCTGACCCCCGTTCCACATGTCCGTCATCTCTGGTCAGTTCCCAGGCCCGCTGCAGCCTCTATCTGCGATCAGTGCTGGAGGGAACAGCAATGTGGGCAGGAAACGGGAGCCCGATCCGCACTGTGGCTGCCATCACAGCGGGAGGACATTCCTCATCGCAGAGCATGTAAAGGAGGGGTATGGGGTTGGTAGGTGGGAATATCTCAGAGACGCTTCCTGTGTGAATACTCCAGAAAAACAGAAACTGACAAAAAACGTCTGTGGGCTTGTGGTCATCTGTGGTGCTCCTGGCGTCCGTGAGAGTCTCTGGATCCATTTAGTGGTTTGAGTGGGGAGATAAAGAGGTGGAGGCCTTGGAGAGTAGAGAGAAACATGCTGATGACCTCATGTGTCATTTAGGATGACTTGATAACAGGAACGTTATAAAAGGTCACGACCTCTTCCCCGGGGGCCCACCTCTCCACTCAGTGCGTTTTATGCAATAAACCAACATAAATTGGTTAATAATTGCAAAGTTGCAGGAAAATAAAAGATAGTTTTATAAACTTTTGACAAATATTCTTATTTAGCACCTTCTCCTGGATAGCCTGTACCTGTTTTAGATTATAATCTCAGAATAAACAAAGCTGTTCTGTGTAGGCCTCAGAGGTTTGTCAGAGAACCAGTACCAGTGGTGTACATATAAAGAAAATAAAGATTTTATGAAAACATATTTTTTTTGTCTCTTTCCAAGCAGTGCATCTCATTGGGAATAATTGTTTTTTTTTCACAAATTACTATATGTGGAAAAAAAATCAAAGGTAAACTGGTGATATCAAAGTTAATTACCTAATAATAAATGTCCAAATGTTTCCTTAGCCTTTAAAACTAATGAATCAAATCAACCCCAAATTAATTTATAGAGCTAATTTCAAAACAACCAGGGGTTGGCCAAAGTCCTTTGAATCCAAGAGAAAAATAAATCACAAGTTTAAATTGAAATGTTAAGCTTGATCGAAAGGTAGAGAAAGAAAACTTTTTTAAATCTCCACTGATCCAGCAGATCAAATATGTCAGGGCAGGTTATTCCAGAGAACCAAACAATATTTTATAATCTATCTTAAAAGCAACAGAAGGCCAGTGCAGAGAAGAAGGACAGCCTTTCAGATTTATGTTTTCACTTGTTCTCCTGGAAGTCTAAGATCAAAATTCATCCAGAAGGTCTCTATACATCACTGCTTTTACTTCCATCTATCCACACTGCAACGATCTAGAAATGAGTAAATTCTTAAATTAAGTAATTTCCCCTTAATTTAAGTAGGCAAATAAGACAATTTGCCAATGGAATGAGTATTTTTACTCTTAAAATAAGATAATTAGATAATGTACACTTAAAATAAGGAAGGGCAATTGTTTTTTCTTATTTTAAATGCAAATTGTCTTGTTCCATTGGCAAAGTATCACCTATCTCCTTAATTAAAGAAAAAAATTCACTTATTTTAAGAAAAAATGACTTAGAGATTTCACTTTTTGGAGTGCATACTGGTCTGAATAGAGACATCATCAAAAAGAATACCCCCGTAGTATGATGCTGCCACCACCATGCTTCGCTGACCAGATCAAATATATTGTTAATTTTGTTCCTGGTTGGTCTAATTCAGACAGCCGCCCGGCTCCAGCATGAGTCCGGGTGCTTCCAGACCTCTTCCATTTCCAAATGATGGAGGCCACTGTACTCGTTCAGAGCAGCAGTTTTTTGTTCCTACAGATAATCCTCTCGAAAGACCATTCCTCTGCCTTCATGCCTGGTGTTTCCACTCAGATATGCACAGGCTGGTTCACTAAAAGGTTGTTTCTGAAGATGTAACAAGAAATAGAGGCTTGAAATATGACTGCAAACTAAGAATCAGCTGGACTGTAATGTTTCATGACTAGTCTGGTATTGATACTGAAAGGTTAATTATTTTTCTTTTAAAATATTTATTTTAATAAACTGCAGACATTTAATGAATGTTGCACCATATCCCTCATAGATTTGGGTTTAGAAGAGTCTAAGAAGTTTGTTTTGGATAGAAAATGTGTCTCAGAAAGATGGGGAAAAAAAACAAACAAGAAAAAAAAACTTAAATCATTCTATTGTTTTTTATGGGATATTTGGAGAAACTAGAGCAGCAACTACCAAACTGTAAATATAACTGCATTATCAATTTAAATGTGTTTTCTTCTTTGACAAAAAAGAACCAAGAAATTTTTCCTAAATCACATGAAAAAGACAACAGAAAAATTTCCAAAAAGTTGACTTTATTATACAGGATGAAATTTCCTATCAAGTACAAAAGAGTCTCTGGAGTGGGACTGTTAAAACGTAGAGTGCTTTTTATCTGTAGTTATATATTTTTTTTCCTTAAGACACTAGTTAAAAAAAAAAGAACTTTATCTGAATAAATAAAACAAGAAACGCAATGTCAATATAGAAGTTATGCTGAACTTTTTTTTTTGTTTGATTTTTTTTTTTTTTTTTTACAAAAAAGAAAAAAACTAAACTGTACAAGTTATCGTTTCACCAGTCCCGGATCAAAACCAATAAGCTCACAATGTGTAGCACTTCTTATATAAAGGAGAACTTTCACCTTAAGAACAGAGTCCGTTTCGATTACAGAGGGGGAAAAAATAGTTTTCATTTACAGGAGGACTGAGTTGCTGGTTCAAATAGTAAAAAATAAAAGTACTGCTCTAAAAATCTGTTCTCTCTACATATTTAGACATCAATAATATACAATAGAGATTATAAACAGAAAATAAAGCACATAATCATCTTTTAACAAACATTCAGTTCAAAGACAGAAGAAGACAGAAGCTACATTACCTCTCAACTCTGCTTCAAAAAAAAAAAAAAAAAAGATATGAAAGCTTCAGGGTTCAAATGGAAAAGTTCCCATAATCCTTTAATGCATCGCCGCCCCCCCTTCTCTGACAAAAAAGGGTAAATTACAAAAAAATGTTATATGCTTGAAAAATGCAGCTATAAAATTCTCATACAAAGACTCAACAGTCGGTCGTCGCTTGAGGTTTGACTCCCAGTCACGCTGCCGCAGACCGCAACATAACTGAGCTGATGTGAGTGAGGAGGCTCGTTATCCAATTACTCTAACCGTCCTCTGAGGGAGAGTTGAGAGACGCATGTGAGCCAACCTGTCAGCTTCAGACACAGCTTTGATGAGACTCTATGAGGACGCTGCTGTACTTTCACACAAACTCATCTTCCTGCTGTTAACACATGCAGCTTCTAACCTGCATGGAAAAAAGGGTCAAAACAGACCGGATGTGGTGGGTGGGAGGATCTGCCCGCTGACCGTTTCCCTCCGGACATTAATGACTCAGCCTGTGAAAACCACAGCTGACAGACACAGCTGCTGTTCGCTGCAGACACACCTGAGGAGTTTACTAACAAAACGTCAATCTAAAACAGAGTAACATCCATTATGATCTCATGTATTTGAGAAGCTCCTCTTCACCTTTTGTCACATTACAACCAAACTTCCATCCTGTATCACCAGTTTGCTGGTAGAGCAGCTGGTGTTCATTTGTATTCAACCCCTTTAATTTAAGCCCACTCTAAGAACATTACAGGATAAACGGCATCATTTAGACAAAGGAAAGAGTTCAGATAAATAAAAGCAGAGTTACAATAAAATGTTCCGGTATTTTAACATCCAATAGAGGGCTGTTATTTAAAAAAATAAAAGTGAAGGGCAATTAGTGCATCAGTACGAGTAGTAGACAGGAGGCTGATGGTGACTCTGGAGGAGCTGCAGAGTTACATAATATTTTGTTCATAAACTATCAAATCTCAAAATGACGGAAACAATTCTAACCTAACTGTGCTGCTTCTAACACACAGAGGTGGCAGCATCATGCTGTGGGGCGGCTTATTTAGCTGGTACAAGGAAGCATCTTGGAGATGATGGGAAGAGTCAGCCTAGACCTGATTCTGAATAAAAACTGCAGAATTTGTTAAACTCTGCTTCACAGAGGCCATCTATCCAATATGACAGGGCTGGATCTTTTTTTCAGACAAACTGGCAAAATAAAGGCATTCATTATTCATACACCTGGCATCTAATTGGAATTCAACTAAGTTTTGCTTTTGAAAGCAAAACTTAAGTTGGATTCTAACCTAAATAATTTCTTTTTCTTAAAGAAATATTTTGATAATGATTCACAACCTAAATAATAATTTTAAATAGTGTTTTTTTAAAGTATCGGCTGATGATTTATCTTTGGCGCTTAAGTCTCACAGGTTAGAAGAACTCTGCTCTCCTCCACATCTTTGGATCTTTAGACTCTTCTTTATTGGATTCAACCTGGACTGCTGGACAATTGTGAAAACCTAAAAAACAAGCTTTATATATATGCCTGGTGTTAATGATGTGGCCTTAATTGTATTGTCAGTCTGATACATAAAAGACAGATGAGGAGAATGTTTGTGGTTGTAAAGTGACAAAGGCATAGGAAAACTTTTGTACGGGAATATAAAATGGGACTCTAGTTTGATGTATTTTAAAGCATAAATTAAATAATGTAACGGATTATAAGTGGGAACTGATGGACTTCTAACAGAGAACACAGAAGATGAACCGTGCAGAAGGAATCTGTGAGGATAGGCTGCATTCAGCATCCAAATATCATTTTTTCATCCATATTTTCTCCTTCATTCCCATCCTCCTGGTGGAGAAGGTTCAGTGTGGATGTTCAGCTGCCCTCATCCTGGTCTCTGACGGAGGAAAACAAACTCCTGCTTTCAGTCCTTTGCCCCTCAGATGGGTGGTAGGCAGTGTGACACCAATCAGTGTGAAGATGGAGGAGGGCATGCTCTCCTTCGGAGGACCCCCACCCCCCCACCCCAATCTGACAACACGTCCTAACGAATCAGAGATGAGACTTTTGACACTTGGATTTTAAGCAGAAGCTAAGATGCAGCTGACTGTAGCTTGTTGTTATGAGACCTGAAGAAACAGGAGGAAAAAAAACGGTTGGAAAACTTCTTGTTTTCTTTTTTTTTTTTTTTATTAAAATCTTTACAATATATGACAAAAACATGACTAGAGTAGAATACAAAAACCAACAAAACAAAATAAATTGGATGCTAGTGGGTCGGACATTTTGACAGACAAAGCAGCCATGTTGGTTGAAAGTCACTGAAATGTGACAGAATGTCGGCCCAACTAACTTATGTACATCTAAGAGCCCCAAGCTGAGCATACTGAGAACAGAAACGCTAACCTAGACTCTGCCATGTTTTTCTTTTTACACTTTCTATCATTATTTTCTTCAGAACATAAAAATAGTCCTTCACAAAAAGATATAAACATAAAATATACAGGAGAACAGCTGATAAAATAAACTAAAGATGCATGTTTTCAGTTTTTTTGTTAGCTAAGAAACGAGGTAAACATATCCTGCTGCTATCAAATATAATTTATGTCTGATTTCTAAATGTGTTGAGTAAAGAACACGAAGTCTCGTATCTCATATCCAGCCTACGATTCAAATGTTTGGTGGTGCGTGTGTAAAAAAATACTTTTTTCCCTTGAAGGCTCTTTGCTACCAACATGGCTGCATATACCAAACATTAGAAAAACTTTTGCTTTATTTACTTTAAAAATAAAATAAAAAAACCCACTCCTAATGTGTGGCTTATTATAAGCACTTTCATACAAAGTTTTAATGCCGTTTTAAACAAGTAAAAACGGCAAAATCCGCAACAGAAAATGAACTTTTTTGTTTAACAGTGACTCCGGCACCCAGGAGTCTGACATCACAATCTGCAAAAGAGAGAGAGAGAAAGAATGGATGGGAGTCAACACATGCGGGCGAAGTACGTCAGCGTTCAGAGAACAGAAGAGCAGGATGAAAAGTGGCTGAAAGGAACCAGAACAAATCGATCGGTGTGAATGAAACGATCAGAGATGGTGTCAGTTTAACAGACCATCGAATGATCGGGTAAAGACTGACTGAGGAAACAAACTGAAAAAACAACTCAGCTGATAAATGTGCATCCGTTTGATAGGCATTTGCTTCTCTTAATCTTCATTTGAATCAGGTAAAGCAGTGGTCTCTAACTTGCATCCTTTGAGATGTCTCCCTTGTCCTCCAACGCCTGAACCCAACGGTCAAACTCTCTCTAACCTACCCAGCCTCACAGAGATGGAGTATAAGATCTGAGAGTTAAAGGGAAGTTTGAGAGCATTTTAAGACTATGCCAAAACAGCTATTTATTTTTAGTTTGAGAAAATAAAAAAAATTGGACGATGAAAAAATATAGAAAAAATAGCAATTTTTTTTAGTTTATTCTATACTTCTAGGTGGTCTGACCAATAGAAATAAGTCTGCTCTGTGGGACATTAGCAACAGCTTTTCTATTGGTTCGTGCAGAGACCGCCCACAAGTATAGAGTTTGAAATCTAGAGATCAGGATTTGAAAAGAATAACATTTGTAAAACTTGGCCTCTCAAAAATATTAAAAGAAAAAAAAATCATAAAAACAGAAAAATGTAAATATTATCTAGAAAAAAAAACATCTGAAAAGATACATTTATATAAAAGAAAATTAATTGGATGAACTTCCCCAAAAAGAAAAATAAATAAATAAATAAATAATAACCTTTGATTTTCTTCTTACCAAATCTGATTGTTGTTTTTGTTTGTTTCATATTAAAAATGGTAAATAACACAAATGGTTTTCAAAAACCAGCTTTGGTTTCATTCATCACGTCTGGAGAAGGAGCTTTATTTCAAGGCCAACAGTTTAAGCTGTGAAACAAGCTTGTAAAATAAACATGTTTCACAACAAACAATGAAACTGAATATTAGCAGCTGATGTTATCACACAGTGAACTAGTTTATCAGCTGTGTGGAGACATCTAAAGAAAGTTATGATCAGATGTCACTGAGCTAAAGAAGCACAAGGAGTGGAAAATCCAGATTTTCTAAAAAATTTAATGTTCATAAACAAAAAGCAGGTTAATCCATAAAATGGATGATTAACCCAGCCCTAATTCAGAATCAGTTTTGAGTGATGCTCTCCCAAGTTTGACTATGTTTGAGGTATTTGTTTTTCCTTTAGTATTTAGGTGTTTAAACTTTGCTATTTGCAAAAATACTTGGATTCAGCTACTAAGAGATGGGTCTGAAAAGCTTGATTTAGTAATGCTAAATATGAAAGACAGAATAATATTTTATTACTTTTATCCATTTTGAAAAATGCTTTATCCTTATCCTCCTACTTTGCATTTGTCCGTCTTTCAAATAAAAACAATCCACTGGACCTTGTTTCCAAGTTTGAAGACGTATCGCTTTGCTGAATCTTGACCAGCATATTGGATGAACTTTTGCATGAACTTTTTTTATATAATTGATACGATTTTCAAAGTTCCTTTTTGGAAATGCTTCTTCAACTTTCCTTTTCTGAAACATGTCCTTTGCTTTCAATAACATTGGAACAAATTTCTCTCAAATACAGCTGCCTAAAATGAATGGGTAATTATCAGTTAATGGCTGTTTATAAAAAAGCAGAGGTGCTGAAGCAAAGCAACATGCAAAACACACAGAGCTGAGAACCAATTTGCTCAAAGATGTTTATCTTAAATCCGGATAACGCTCAGATCTACAGCATACGTGTAAAAGTATCAAACATTCAGATTTTGTAAAGCATTGTTTGTGATTGGTTATACTCCAAAATTGGGACATTTTATGACCCAATTAAACCCATTCAAATCAGATGGTTTCATAAGTCCACATTTATTATTAATCAATGAAGAATTGATGCAGAGAAACAGGGTTGGTATGAGCATCAGGTGATGACAAAGTGGGAGAAAATGTAAAGAAGAACAAAAGGAAGTTGTGAAGAGAAGAGGAACTTATTCTCCTCTACAGAGAAACTTCACTTTATTTTTCAGCCTTGTTTCCTCTTCAGCATCACTTTCTTACCTGCTGGCTTTGAAGCCTTTAAGCTTCTGGACAAAGAAGTTCTCCAGAACCTCGGCACACTGGTAGAAGGGCGAGTCGCTGGGGTTGTAGTACCGGCAGTTGTCGAAGATTTTGGTCATGTCTGCTACAAATTCAGTCAGCTTGACGTATTGTCGTTTGTGTAACCTCTCCTCCATGGTGGACAGGTCTGAGGAAAGGTTTCAACGCTCAGTTAGACACTGAATATATGCTATAAAACACATCCTAAAAAGAACCACCAGCGTGCTGTTTACTGGAAGAACAGGCATATTGTCAGCGGAGGAAGAAGATTGATAACCAGGTTTTAGAACTGACAGTGTTACGACTCAAATCATTATGCGGGGACTAGAAAATATGTGAAACTTCTTCCAGAGCTGACCTCGATCTTCTCAGGCTTCCGATAAGTCGCTGACATATTACCTATTTATCATTCCTGAGGGGAGCATCATTTCTGGGGGAGAAAGTTTCCTCTGAAACCAGAGGAGGAATAACCAGGACCTCCACTTAAGAAGCTTTCAGTGTCAGAAACTATGTTCTAACTAGTTAAGAATTAAAGAAAGATGTGAATGTCTGAGAGAGGAAGGAAAACTGGCAACAGATGAGGCTTCAGGTAATCTGCATGACATCCCAGAGCTGCGTTTTCAAACCAACATGTCTGACCTTTTAAATCCCCTCCACCCATCTGACTGCGGGCAGTGAGTCTGTATCAAAGTTTCAAAGACCTCCTTTTTCTCCCTCATCAGATTTCATGCTAAAGGCCTCCAGAAACCACCGGCAGCTTCAGCCACAGCAGTTAAAAGATTGCTTTATGTTTTATTTTCCTGCAACCTCAATTTTTTATTTTTTTTTTTAAATGGTGAAAGTGGCAGATGGACATGAGTTTCCAGGAGCAGGCCAGCATATAACCAAGTGTGGGGCGACGGTGCATTTCCACGGGGAGCCCAGGAGCAGCTCATTAACGGTTTGTTTGTATAAAAGTTCAAAAAGGCCCCCGTTGACGCAAGTCACCGTTTACATGGTCGGTTTGATCTGAGTTGGAGGGCTTCCTCCCAGTTGGCCTTCAGACGGCTGCGTTTTTAATGCTAAAGATACTGAGCGTGGGTGTTGCTTCTGGAGATTACAGCAATTACAGAATGAAAACAGCATAACCGCTGCATGAAACAACCTGATCTCATAAACACGGGGAGCTCCAAAGCTCAGCCTAAGAAGCGCAGCATTGGTAATCCCCTCACTGTCACCATCTTCTTTCTATAAACGAACGCACAATGCCGCATCAAAATATGTTGTGTCTGTAAAATCAAGATCAACAAATCCCACAAAGACTAGATGTTTAACAGCTCCAGAATCCAAGAGAGATAAATATTGTTTTCCAGGCCTGGTTGATATCAAGCCAGTAAAAATCAAGGATTTTAATCAGTTAAAAAGTTTGCAGCTTTTATTTTGAAATCATAAAGGAAGCATTTATAAAATGTAAAACAAACTGATGTCGCAGAAGTAAACAGGCTATCACAGCTTTGAATTCTGTATTTGCCAACATAATGAGCTGGTAAGATAATTCAACATATTTATAAGATCTTTTTTTATTGCTTTTATTGATGCTCTTGTGTCGCCTACATTTCCATGGCTTATTAAGGTTATTCAAGGGCTTTGCAAAATCCCGTTACTTTCTTTCATGCTACGATCACAAACCTCCTGTAGTGTATTTCATTGGGATTTTATTCAACATTTAGCAGTGAATAATTATGAACTTGAAGGAAAACAATAGTTTTTCGATAAAAAAGGTTTTCTGAGGAGATTATTTGCACTTCTGGAGTGCTTGGTTCTATACTTGCACTGTAGCTACAGGTCTAGGTCTTTGTACTTGAACTGGTACTCTTTACCAGTAACGGTTGTCCATTTTGCTTTGCAAATAGCTCAAGCTCAGTCAGAAGATTGATGAATAGTGTTTTTATTTGTCTTTCCAAATGTTTTTGCTAAAGTAGAGGTAATAAATGTAAATCGTTTGATCCAAAGCATTAAAGTTTGCCTGGTATGTAGATTTGTCTTCCTGCTGGAAGTCTGGAATTTCTGCAGTTTCTGTTTCAGGTTTGACTTGTATATAACTCTGCCAATCAAATTTGATCGCCTTCCCTGTCCCTTCCAATGAAAGCCTTCCCAAAGCATAATGCTGCCACCTCCATGCTTCACGGTAGGGGTGTAAATCACACCCATCATGCCGATTCAATTCAGCATCAATTTCCCGACCCAAAGATTCTATTATTTTTTATACTCAAGAACACACCACAATACGATTCGATTCATTTGTTTTTTTGTTTTTTTTACCTTACAGGCTAGACGATGTTTCAAATTTGATATAAATCAATGAAAGCTGTAATATTGTTATGCATTTTATTTGAGAAACAACAGCAAATAACAGAAGAAGCAAAGTTGTACTCCACCTAGGCCTATTAAAACCTCATTCACTGGAAAATAATAACGCCTCTTTTATAGATTCTGAAAGGCCTTGCATTAAAAAATTATGCAAGTGGAAAGAAGGGTAGTGGCTAAAGAAAGCCACTACCCTTCCTCGAAAGAAAGATCTCTGCTGCTTTTCGATGCCTGACTAAACAGATGAGAATATTATTTTAACTCCTCCACATATTTCTCCTCTTGCTTTCTGATTTTTCCTCACAAATGTTCTCTAACAAAGTGTGTGTGCAGGCAACCAGAAAACAGGCTTAGATCGGGAGTAATAGGATTTTCAGAAAAACTGATCCAAAGTCCGATTGCCTCTGATTTAAGTCTGATTTTGGGTTTTCAAGGAACAATCATATTTAAACACAGATGAAATCACACTCCAGTTGGCTCCATTTATGAAGCTTGTTTACTTCTGCTCACCTCAGAGGATTACTATGCACTGCTATGTTCAGATAGACGTCCCAATAAAATACATAGAAATTAGTAGTTGTATTGTGACTAAATATAAAAAAGGTTGAATGGTGAGTAATATGTTTAGAAAACTCAATTTCTGAAACATTACTTATCTCAATAAAAATGAACAAAGAAAATATACTTAATAAAGAATGATAAGGAATTTGGCCGCAAAGTGACAAAGATATCTTGACTAATATTTTAGTCAAGATATCTTTGATATTTTTTTTCTTTCTGCATTTGTTCAGAGTAAAAAACTAAAGTAGGTGGACAATCTGAAACTAAAAACCTAAACAGGTGACTATGAGCCACTTTATCATCCTTACATTTACAGACCTAAATGTCACATTTTCAAATTGTCACTTCTTACCCATAGGTTCCTTGATGACCTTGTAGTAGTCCGGGGCGTCATTGGTATCCACTGGTTCTAGGAAGGGCCAGGCCATTTTATGTGCCTGCAGAGCAGTGAGGTATAAAAACAGAAGAAGATGCAAAGGCTTGAGAAAGCTGAAACCAAAGAAAAACAAACAGCTCCATGAAAACTACACTGGAAGCAGGTGGGTCAACACAGATGTTCTACTCCAGCCTCTTTCCCCATTTCTCCTTCACACAGAGACACTGGGCAGAGGAGGAGAAAAAAAGAGGAGGAAGCCTGAAAAGTAGAAGAGAAAACAGAGCCTCGGCAGAGGTCCGAGTAGGGGAGACCCACTCATCTGGTAAGACGAGCAGGGAAGACTTTAGTATGCTTCTCTGCTAGTGTTGGACTCATTAAAGCGCTGCAGCATTTTTTTATTTGAATGTAAATGAAAGCATCCAATCAGTGACCGAGTTAAAAAGCCACTACAAACCGCTCACCTGTAAGGAGCGCAGGATTCTTCGCAGGCCTTCGTAGTCCTTGTCTGTGAGCGGAGTGAAGACCGTCATGGCGTCCTCTGTGGACTGACATTGCGGACACACGTACTCGTCGATGTGGTTGGCCTCGCTCTGCAGGATTCCCACACAGCGCCCGTGGTACCAGTTCTGACATCGATCACAGCCGATATAAAACCTGGGGAAGGAAAGATTGTTTATATCTGGTCCTGTTTAATCAGATAAGAGATAAAATCCAGTTCAATCAATTTCTTCTAAAGGTTAATAAATTATCACGCTGTGAAAAGTGAACTAAAAGAAGTAAACATTACTCCAAATTTACACCTATTTACGTAGGAAAGTAAAATGATGTTCCATTGCAATGTTTGCATTTTTAAGAACAAAACATCCATTATGTTACTTCAGTATAAACATTGATCTTCACACCTCACTTCTTTAGTAGATCATTTTACTTAGCGACTCAAATGAAGCACTAGCACACTTTAAAGAACTTATTTAGATCGATCTTTGCAGTCTTCATACTTGTGTTTCATTTAATGTTTAATATATGACCTTCTTCTGTCAGTTAGAGGGAACTTTGGCTGTAAACTTGGAGTTTAAACTTTTTTTTTTTTTAAGACGTTACAGTTTTCTCTGGTTGGCTGTTTTTTTTCACAGCTTGCATCAACAAATGGTTCATGTTGACTTATGTAGGCAAACACACTCGGTCCTTACTGGGACTCGTCATAAGGTGTCTGACAGATGCAGTACAGCTCCTCTGTGCTGCTCTCCTGACCCCCTTTACACTCCACACAGATGTAGTCGTCCATCTTTTTGGCCTCCTTCTCCGTGATGCCCACACAGTCACCGTGGTACCAGTTGGTACACAGGTCACAGCCAATATAAAACCTGGAAAGAGACAGCATGGTAAAAGCTTTTCAACCATTTAATGTTTCAGAGGAATATTATACCTAAAACAAAATTGGATGTCTGAAATCCAACGATTTCTGATCTTTTTTTAATCCAAGACTTAAAGATATAAGATTATTTTAATGTAAACTGATGGTTGGTAGTGAATGGAGTGTCTAATGAAGGCATAAATAGCAGCTAAAACCTTGTATAAAGAAGGTTAAAAAGGCAGAAGGCTAATAGTTAAAATCTTAGCAGTTAAATCCTAAATCAAGTGCTTTATAACTTCATCTCAGTACTGTCTGTAAATCCTGGACAGGGCGCTTGCATACTTGGTCTCGTCGTAGGGCGTCTTGCAGATGCAGTAGAGCTTTGGATCCTTCTTGCTCTCTTTTGTGCTTGTAGTGGAGATCATCTTCTTCTTCTTGGACTTTGCAGCTGCTACCGTTTCCCTTTCTTCCTCCTGTTTCCTCTTGTGCGCTGAGGTGACTGTCATGGTGAGGTGGTGTTGGGAGGAGATGCCGTGTTTTTGTAGCACAGCTTGCTGTTTCTGACTGTGGACTGCAGCGGCTGCAGCAGCCTGGGCCGCCTGGTGGGCTGCAGCCTGAGCCTTTTCCTTTTCTCTCCGAATTCGCAGCAGATCCCTCTTTAGCTCCTCCTGATTATTCAAATGGAGCAACAAAAATTTTATTTAAACATTTTTAATTGATTTATATGATCACATTTTCCAGACATTCTACCATTTTCTCTGCCTACCTGAGCCTCTAGCTGCAGCTCCTTGTCCAAAAGTGCTCGTTTTTTCAGGATCTCCATCTTAAGGCTCTCTTTGTGCCGGTAAAGGAGTGCAGAAAGCTTACTGGCATTGGCCATCCTCCTCTTGGCCTCCACAACTTCTTCCTTCTTCTTCTTCTTAGCTGCCTGCCTCTCATCTTTGTCAATCCGGTCTAGGATGAACTTCATCACCTGGTTGCACACAATCATCCTAAACAGAAACCAAATAAATGTAAAAGAAGAAAACAATGGAGCCCTTCAACACCCAAGTACCACTTCTCACAAGAACCGCCTCAAGACTGTTTGAAACTTAAGAGATCCAAAGGGAAATTGACTGATGACAGCAACCAAACAATTTAATTTAACAGCGTTATGGTAGCTACAAAATCCAACCTTTTTTTAGTTCAGTAAATGCACCACAAATACATTCTGGTGTGGACTTTGGTATAGAGAGAAACACATTCAACATTGGGAGTTTTTAGAATTAGAGGTGTTGAAAAGTTGAAGGAAGCAGAAGATGCCTTTGGGAAAAGAAACTAGATTTTGTAGAGAGAGATGTGTGTCGGTGGGTTTGATGTCTAATGCTACGTTCACACCTAAAGCAGCAGAGGCAGCTGCTTCATTTTTGATGCTTTTACAAGTTTAGTTTTGATGCGCAGCTGAAGCATCTTTGCTGCTCCAGCTGTGCAGTGGAAAAGTGGGTCTGATGCTCGTTGGGCCGAGCTACCCTATCCTTCCTTTGCCTGCAACAATGGCAGCTATATTTGCTGTGATCAGTGGGAAAAAAGTAGTTTGAATATGTTTTTTAGTGAGAAAGTCCACCTGAAAACTTCATCTGTGCAGTCAGTTAATCCAGATCACCATCATGGTTTCAAATATTGTCTCTGTCGGAGCCGCTCAGACCCCCGTATACCTGCGGAGCTCTGTCACTAGGAACACCCTATTTAGAGACCTTAAGGACCAGCACAAAAATACCCTATATAATCATTCTATGATCCCTTTAAAGGTGAATAATAGAAACTTGTCTACTGAGGCATTTAACCACAAAGTTCTGGATTTTACTGCAAACAGGTCAAATAGATTTTGTTCTAAATCATCCCCTTTATCAGTTATCAACCCTCAATCAGACAATGATACGTGGAAAAATAAAGTAAAAGTTTTTTTTTTAGCCATCATAATTTTACCTGAAAGAGTAACACTTAAATATGTGGATTAACTTACACTACAATCTGTCACTGTGCTTCAAATGGTGACATCAGTGTTCAAGCTGCACACTTTATAAACAAAGTTTATACCTCATATGTTTGTTTACATGAGATCCTCAGAGCTTCAGCAGTAAGGTAATGCCAATTAAAGGCTGACTGTGACATAGAAACAAAAAAATAAAATTAATTTTAAGTTTCTCTGATCTTAAAAATACGGCGGTCAGTAAATGATTGATTTCAGTATTATCAGATTTTCTGAGTCTGCGGGGTTAAAGTACATGGAGAAAGAATGCTATGTTCAGGGTCCTGAGGTTCATGCTGATTTATACTTCTAATTAAATTAGGGATAAAAAATATTAGTGATGAGGTCAGGAAGAAGGATCCTCAGATAAAGTCTGCGCTCTGAACATTATTTCAGAGTGAATGTCCGCTTAAGACACTAAATCCATGTTATCTATGGCACTCGGTTCTCAGCGTGTTCTCTTGTGTTTGCTAATGTTCACAACTAAGATCGAAAGTCAGAGCCAGGTTCAGTGTGTGATTGTGTGAAAAACACACCAACACATACATGGCTGCTGGGGTCAAAGATAGGCCAGCGTTCCTGCAGTCGCCACACAGAGGAGAACAACAAATGCAGCACGGAGGAGGAAGAAACCGAAAAGATAAAAACATGTTTGTTGATGTCATATTTCGCCCAGACCGTTTTTAGGAAAATAAGAGAAGAAATAAGAATAAAAACGGTGCAACAAAAGCGTTTTAGAGATTAAAAGGTGGACTTGATTTGATATTTCAGGTCTGTGTGAACAGAGACAGAGTTCAATCAATATTTACAGCCATAAACATACAGCTGTCAGGTCAACTATTGGTCAGACTATAATCTATAAGCAGGATAAAAAAGAAATTTTGGTGAATTAGATATTACTATTAAGGCCAAACTTTGATGTGTTTTTTAAATAACGTTTAACTACAAATGTTTGAATGGTGCTGCCAGATTTCATATTGCAAAGTAATTTATAGCTGAAGCTGCATGTCATTTTGTGTATGATCATTAGAGGAACACAGTAATTGAAATAAAGCGTCATAAATTCTCAACAGAAGGATCGAAAACACAGAAAATATATGACAACACCAGAGCAGCACAAAATAAATACACGGGTAAAATGTCTAGGGAAAAACCATTCTGACACACAGCTTTTGTTGATATATGCAGTGAATCCAAAGCACTGACTCACTCTCCTAATGGGCCACAACGTAAACCTCTAACCTCCCCTAATGACACCTTTTACTAAACACAATGGCCAAATCTTAACATGTTGATTTACAGAAAGGAAGATGGGAACACACCTCTGATTTTCTTCTCTTTCTGCAGGCGTCATGGTCTTCTTCTGCTTAAGGTGCTCAATTACGGCATTTTGTTTCATAACCACCTGAAAAACATCACATCCCAAGATGTCAGTACAGGCTGCTTGCTGGGACTGGTATCATGCAGTAGAATTTGCCTCTTAAATAAGACTAAAACTGTGCTTAGATTAACAATTATTAGAAAGTTTATACTTATGGAAAAGGTGTCAATATTACATCTAAAGAAGCTGTAGTGAATGAGAAAAACAAACATGAAACAGGAACAGAGAGGTGCTAAGAAAATTAGTTCCACTAAATGGAGGCCAGAGGCAGAGAGGGTAAAGGAACCAGATTCTCAGAGACGCTGTTTCTGTTTCTAAAGACATTGACCGGACTGAAAGGAAGAAAAGGCTCTGATTGCTTCCTGCACATACACACCTGTTTCTGTATAATGTCGCTCTGATTGGCTGCATTTAGGGCCAGCTCCCTTTTAGCCTCTGCAGCTTGTCTCTTTTTCTGCTGCTGCTGCTCTCTGAGCTGTTGGATTCGCTGTAGTTGCTCCTGGACCGAGGCCGTCTGAATCGTAACTATATTTCCAATCTGGGCAGATAATCATTAGTGTTAAGCAGAAATAGATTCAATGTCATTTTGAAATCCGGTTAGTTTTGGTAAGCATAACCTATAAGGCTCAGCTCGCAACTGCTTAAAAAAAAAAAAAAAAAAAGACCTCTGAGCCAAATATGAATTAAAAGAAGTCTGATTTGACCCAGTACCTGTCCTCCCTGAGCCGATGAGGTTCCACTCTGCTGTATCTGGATGGGAAGCTGCAGTTTGATGTGCTGAGGCAGAGGGCCTCCACCCTGTTGAGCCTGCAGCTGTGCCAGAACCTAAATGTGATAAATATTCATAAAATCCTTTTTAATGATTATGAACAGTAATGCTACGTTCACACACCTAAAGCAGCAGATGCAGCAGGAGCAGCTAGTTTACATGCAAAGTCAATGGTTGATGCGCATCAAGGCGCAATAAACTGTCCCGCAGCACGTTTTGAGCAGCTGAAGCAGTGCGTCGTGAGCATTTTAGGAAAAGCAGCAGCTGCTGGAGTTGGAAACATTTAACTTTTGCTGCTCGACGAGCCACATCAACCACTCAGAAAAGCTGATCTGGGAGCTGGCAGAGAGAGACACATCGCTGCTGATGATACAGATCAATATGATCACTCCTCTGAAACAGTTTATTAACGCCTAAATTAACTTAAAATGCTGAAATCTGCTGGCAAAACATGTACGCTTTTATTATCTTGGTGCCTGCAGGTTGGATAACATACATGAAAAACGCCTTCCAGCCGCCGTGGCAAACCGCCAGGAGGCGACCGGGCCAGAGGCGGCTGTTGAATGGGATTCCTAGTGAAGGAGCTCCACCGATATGTGGGGGTCTGAGCTGCTCTGACAGAAATAACCTTTGAAGGCAGGATAGTAATCTGGATTAACTGACTGAACTGATGAAGATTTTAGGTGGACTTTCTCACTTCAAAACATTAAAACTACTTTATTCCCACTGATCGCAGCAAATATAGCTGCCATTGTTCCAGCCAAAGAAAGGATAGGGTAGCTCCGCCCAACGTGCATCAGACCCACTTTTTCCACCGCGCAGCTAAAGCAGCAAAGATGCTTCAGCGGTGCGTCAGAACGCAGCTTGTACAAGCATAAAAAATGAAGCAGCACGCCTGGTTTTGATGCTCTCGTTGCTTGCAGTGTGAACGTAGCATAAAGTTGCTGAACTATAGTAAATAATCACCATGTATCTTTTTTTTTTATCTCTTTTTTGACTTTTAAAAGAAAGACAAATGCAAAGATAAAGCATTTTTCAAAACAGATAAAACATAATAAAATATACATTTTTTTTCATATTTAGCAATGCTATATCAAGCTTTTCAGACCCATCTCTTAGTAGCTGAATCCAAGTATTTTTGGTCATGTCATGTTTAGTTTAAACACCTAAACACTAAAGGAAAAACAAATACCTCAAACGTACTCAAACTTGGGAGAGCATCGGTCAAAACTGATTCTCATTTAGGGCTGGGTTATTCATCCATTTTATGGATTAACCTGATTTTTGTTTACGAAGATTAATTTTTTTGGAAAATCTGGATTTTCCACTCTTTGTGCTTCATTAGCTCAGTGACATCTGTTCATAACTTTTTGTGGATGCCTCTAAACAGCTGATAAACTAGTTCACTGTGTGATACCACCAACTGCTAATATTCAGTTTCATTGTTTGTTGTGAAATGTTTATTTTACAAGTTTGTTTTACAGCTTAAATTGTTGGCCTTGAAATAAAGCTCCTTCTCCAGACGTGATGATTGAAACCAAAGCTAGTTTTTGAAAACCACTTGAGTTATTTACAATTTTTAATATGAAACAAACAAAAACTACAATTAATCAGATTTGGAAAGAACAAAATCAAAGGTTAGATTTTTCTAGCCATATTGCCCAGCTCTATTCTTAAGTCTCTTACCACAGATTATAAACTGGATTTTTGGTTCCTGACTTTGACTAGGCCATTGTAACGCAGGGAGGTGTTTGGCTCCAATCAACAGCCACTTTGGCTGCGTGTTTGTACTTGTCAAAGCTCATGTGTTCTGTAGTTTCCAACAGATTTGCTTCTAGCATTATCCATTTTCTAGCTCTCTTCATCTTCTAAGTGTTAATAAACTGCCAATATGCTCAATCTGATTATCACACCTCATCCTGCAGGTAGACCAAACTAATTTAGCCCTTTCTTACACCTGTTTGCTGCCTTTTCTACAGCTGGTAGTAAATTCCAACAGAAATTTATTTCTTCCGATGATAATGTCCTATATTAAGACCAGTTTATTTTACTGAACTAATGTTTCAACTGGAGATAAACCATATGTATTCTCTCATTACGCACTGATAACCTAAGCCTGATTTAAAACCACCAACAGGTGTATCCTTTGACTATGTGATGCGCTCATCGCTATTTATAACAATGTAAACCCTCTAATCTACCTCATAAGGCTTGCTGTATCCAATAGCTATAAACACAGGTGCATACTTTTTACTAATTATACTTATTAATAATACTATTGTAATATTAATAATAATGCATGTGATGCATTCATTAGACTTTGAAGGCAATTGGTTGTATTGGAGTTAATTTAATGGTGTCAAATTACGTTTAAGTACTAAATATTTCAAGGAAAACATTTAATCATTACCAGTTATGCTTAACCTTGTTGGTGCATCACATAATATCTTCAGAAAACCCAGCTGCAGTTAGTCTTTATTAGTATTAGTGGTTTTATATTGGGCTAAAAAGAATAAAAGCATGTCAGTAAATACAAACAACGGATTAAAAACCAAAAACCTGTACCTGCTGTGGGAGTCCAGACACACTGATGAGCTGAGGCGTCTGTTGCAGCTGGAGCTGTGGGGCTCCCCCCTGACCTTTGACCTGCACTGAAGCTGGGGACTGGACAGACATGTGGGCCTGTGTCTGAGGGGAGGCAGACGAAGGACCGCCGGCGGTGGAGAGAGGGGTTACCCCTGCTTGGATGGGAGCAGCGGCCTGCTGTTGAGCCTGGGCTGGGGGATTGCTTGAGGCGGAGTTGGGCTGGCTGGGAGCCGATGTGGCTGCAATCAATAAAGCAAAGAACACGTTAACTAAAGCACCATGCGACCTCTTGATGCAGTAGCTCAGGTTTATTCTTGCTCTCTAAATCTCAGATGCCAGGATAAAAAAATAAACAAATCAAATTATCTTAAACATTTTGTGAGGCATTTGTTCTGTTTAGTTTCCAAACCTGTGCTTGGTGTGGCCGTGACAGTGGAGGGTAGTGGCGTGAAGAGGAAGCGCTGCACCTGGCCGTTTGGTAGTGATGCTTGCATGAGTTGCTGTCCGGGTCCTGGAATGACGGTGACCCCCTGGGGTATGACCTGGAGCTGGCCCGTGGTCTGACCCTGGCCCTGAACCATCACAGTCAGAGCCTGAGAACCGCCAACGCCGGCTGTTCGTTCCAAACCAGATCCAGCCTGTTGCTTCTGTGGTTAACAAAGATCAGGTATTTCTGTGTTACAAAACTATTGGATCTAATCGATAAGAAAGTATCTAATTGATTCTTTCTAACGTGCACAGACAAGGAATCTGGTACTGGTACCAAGTTGTCTAAGTTTGCATTGCTAATAGAAATCAGTCTGATTACTGAGAACATTAAAAGACATACACCATTGGTTTAGTGACCTGTAAAAGGAGCATAGCTTATACCCCATTTATACTACCCTTTTGAAACCATGCTGAGATTTGGTTCGAGCACGCTAACAGAGATATTGTTGAGTGTAAATTGCATGCAAAATTGAACCAGACCGTGCCAGACACAACCGAACAGCGCTAACACGGTACTAGCTCATCAGTAGATATTGGCGCTGTTCAGTTCTGGCTCGGTTCTCAGATAACAAAGAGCGCAGGAGCAGACCGCGGTATCTCCTTACAGTCTGCCTCCATAATTAGGAAATTTCAGACATTCCCTATCGTACCACCCAATTTCCAGTAATGATTCTGCTTAGCAGTGTCATAACCTCAACTCCTGTCGTTGTATCTTGCGTCTGCAAGCCCTGATTAGGCTATCATTTGTGGTATCCACTTCCCAAAAGCAGACTGTTAAGTAAATTCACCAAAGGCTGCCTTCTTCGCCTGACTCTACGCAAACAACAAAATATCACAATTTTAACCAAACTTATTGAATGTTACGGGCGCCGCCATGTTAATTTGCTTTTTTTAGAGAGCAGTAGTACCGTAGATCATCACTAGGGGACAAGGAACGATACTAGCTTGGTGCGTAAATAGACGTAAGGAACTGAGCTCGGCCAGTTAACTGATCCAAGCTCGGCCCGAACTCGGCACAGATCGGTTTTCAGAGGGTAGTGTAAATGGGGCTAAAGACTCTGGTATTGGTACAGAGTAGTCTAAGTTTGCATTGCTAATAGAAATCAGCCTCATTACTGAGAACATTATAAGACATAGGCCATTGGTTTAGTGCCTTGTGAAAGGAGCATAGCTTAGTTTCTGTGATGTCAATTAACTCAGGAGGTCAATGGAAAGCTACAAAGCTCCACTAAATATTCTGGCTCCACTCTGGTCAACTTCAATTTCTACTGCCTCATCAGTGTGATGGATCCTCTCATCTTTTTGGATTGGTTAATTACGGTGTCCCTCGGTTGTTAGATTCAATGTAATTTTAGTTCAAGGTCCAGCCTTATTATTGCACCATAGATGTTGCCTTTTAGAATCTGTATTTTTAAGGTACACAATTTCATTCCATTGCTTTGGTGATAACCTCCAGCATTATCTGCCATTAAATGCAGGAAAATACTCCAGCTTTTATTGTGCGGCTTTAAAGACATTAGACATGGGTTTTCCTTAAATCTTTAAAATAAAATTAAAACAAAACACCTTCACTGTGAGCTTTATAACAGACACAACTCTGGGCCTTAATTCTCCTTTTGTACAGATGTCAGCAGAATTGGTGTTTTTCTTGATGGTTCCACAGACCCCTGGATGAAGGTTACCATGTTAACGGCTACTGATGTTTAGGGAATAACATGTCTAGAGCTAAAAATTTTTAATTAAAACAAAAATTACAATATAATAGACATTTTGACACATTTTTAGTATTTACATTTTTCTTGTCTGAATGGAAAGTCAGAATTAGTTGGCTGAAAGATGAAACGGATTAATTTGGGAGGAAATTGTCTAAAAAAATCAATAAAGTGCTTATCAGGATGACCAAAAGCATCCAGCCTGGGAAGTAACACTGACCTAAAACTTAAAAAGCTTCAGGTAATGGTGGACGTCCATTGTGTCCCTGACAAACCTGCGTTAGCTGCGTGAGTTGGGCCATGGTAAGTTTAACCTGCCCCTGCCCTGGGGCCCGTGGGGTGCCGGGTGGTGTTTGGCCAGCTGCCTGTCCCGCAGCGATGGGGCTGGCTACTCCCTGACCAGTTACCGTGGTGACAGTGCTGCCAGCCGATATTGCCGTGGAAACTGGCTGGCCCCGGATGATCTGTGTCACTACCTGCTGTCCACCCTGACCTGCAGAAAAACAAGGAGATAAAATTAGGAGCTGGGGAGCAGCCAACAGTGGGAGATGTAGTTTAATTAAAGGTTAAGACATAATATCAGAAAAACTCATTTATATCAGAAAAAAACATTATATATCAGAAAAAAACATTTATTCTTGGAATGCATGATGCTGAATTGACTAAACTGAACTTGGTGCTCAAAATATTACCTTGCTGGACCACAAGGGGCGTGCGGAGAATCGTCTTTCCAACAGCACCAGTCTGCTGGATGGGGGTTCGGATCATTGTCATTCCTGGACGGATCTGCCCTCCACCCCCTAGAACCTGAACAATCAATGTGCAATATTTTAAAATTCAGTTATTTTTTAAACTTAAATTCAATGTTGTTAAAGTTTAAAAAAAATCACAAGTTAGCATGAATTATAAATATTAGGCTTTAAAAGCAGAATCAGGAGAAAAAGATGGTGGTCAGATGGATGGACATCAGCACTGGGAAAGTCTGGAAATAAAAATATCTTCTGCATGAACCAATCCCTTATGCAAAGCTGGAAAATACTCAAAACAAGTTGCTATCTCTTGTCGTAAGGTTTTTTGGAAATAATTTTAAACCATGAAACAGATTCCAGATGTCTAAACATAATAGGCCACAGTCTAGAGTGAAAGGTGAGCGTGTGGACGGACTGACATACACATGGACCAAAGGACAGTAAGACGTAGAGAACAAACACGACGGTAGGTTAAGATAATGGGGCAGAGAAAATATTTTTTTGCTCTCTACTTTTTCAAGCTGTGGGATGTCAACATTTAAGAACAGGTTAGAGTCAAAACTGGTGTGGGTGTGTGGATGAATGGGTGATTCCTTAATCTTCCACGAACCCTGTTCTAAGCCTTGCAGGTGTCAGTAATGGAGGAAATGTTGCAATCAACAATAAAAGTAACCCTGGACAGTTAAAGAATTGTACCATCAGAAGTGTCCTTTAAGTCAAACATGTCAAAAATGTGCTTTAAACTACTTTTGTTAATACAGCAAGTACAAAAATGAAACCCAAGTTTTAATGGTCTGGTCTTTATATGGATAATAGGGACCAAAAAAAAAAAATCCAACATAAAGATTTGTTAAATTCTACCAAGAAACCAACCCAAGTTAAGCGTGAGGAGGATAAAAGCTGGAGCTGTACCTGCTGGTGGGAGCCTGGGGTATTGGGCTTGATGCTGAGTGTGGTAGTGCGTGGCTGGAATGGGGAGTAGGTTTGGGCACCGCCTGCTGCACTGGACGGGATGATACCCAAAACTTTCTGCTGAACCACACCTGCACAGAAAGTGGAGACAAGCCTTAAAAACACATTTTTACGCAGGTATAAAGCGCCTTAAAATGCTAAAGAAAGTGGTGCTTTGATGGTTTGTGCTTTTAAAGATGGACTACATTAATTTGTCAACAAAAAATAAATAAATCACTTTTGTTGCAGGATTAATTTATCAATTCCATGTACTTTAGGCAGGAAGCAACATTAAAGTATTCAAAAGCCAATGATTTACTTATTTATGCCACCAGTAAACAGTTGCACAGACATCTTGCTGTAGTGCAATGCAATCCATTACTTTCTCTGTCTCATTCTGCTTAAGAGCCAGCTTTTGATCACAGCCTTTTATAAATATTAGTTGAGCAGGTAAAAGAAAATAAAAATCAAAGGCACACTGAAAGCTTAGTTGGGTTTCCCCCAACATACCCGAGTTCCTTCATACATTATGCACGAGCCGGCATCCCACTTCTTAGCAGCATTCTGACAAAGAGGCCATTTCATATTTGCTCCTGGCCTTCATGAGCTCATGTGAAACTGCAGGGGGAACTGGAAACCACGAGTGTGATTTTTCTGCTGCCGTCTCTCTGCGGTTCTTCAACCCTAACCAAAGAGGTAAACCTATACATCAAGGGCTTCCCTCTTCAAATAAAGATGTTAAGCCCCCTCGTAACGCTGCTAGTTGCTGCTCTGGTCGCACATCAAACACGCTGCTGTATAGACTCGCTGTTTGAAAAAGCTCGAGAAGTCTGAACCGCAGTGAGTGGAGAGGTAAACTCTGATTTAAAAACATGAAGGGGAGGGGGGGGGGGGTGGACGTAGCGAGCTACTATAGAGGGCTACCTGTCTGGGAAGCAGACCTCAGGGTAAACTGCTGTTCCTGCCTTACTTCCTTAAGCCATTCCAAAACAAACAGGGCAGCCAGCAGTCACGGCGGATAAATGCACGTCTATTAAACGGCCACACTCCACCTGAGCTTTAGAAGTAAGAAATATCGCATGTGATGCGTTACTCTTAAACCTCATTCTCTATACATGTTAGCCCTGTTCCATCAAAGCAGGTCTGAATTTCATTAGAGCAGTGAACTTTAATGAACCAAAGCTAAAAGCTATTCACTAATGATTATTTATGTCATCTAGTAAGTTGATCCATAGTTCTTTAAACAAGGTATTTTCTCTTAAATACTGACAAACCAAGCCACAGCTCGTTAAAATTAGTACAGGGAGAAATTAATGTAGCAATACAAGCTTAAATGTGATTTATTCAGACTGTTAAAGTGACGGGCAAACACAGTGCAGGTCACAGTTAGGGTAGATGGAAACTGATGACCCAGCATGGCCCTGACTGGGTCATTGTTTCTAGCTGACCATCGTTCCTGTCTGTGCATCCACAGCATGATGTTGCCATCGCCATGTTTTATGTAGAGGATGGTTCTTTCTGAATGGCATGTTAGTTTTCCACCACATTTACACTTTACATATAAACCATTATCTGAGCAGAGCACTTTCTCTCATGCTTTTAGCAAACTGCAAGCAGGATGTCTCATACTTTCCCATTAACAGGTTTTCACAGATCTGTGAACGTTTTGCTGTCAAAACATTCTCCACCTGAGCCGTTGATCTCTGCAGCTCCTACAGAGTTACAAATAAGGCTCTTTCCTGCGTATTGTCTATTGTTCAAGAGCCATGCTTTGATTAGTTTGCTTTGTCCATTCCCAGTTGACGTTCAAAGCTGGAGATGCTGTCTTAAAAAACCTCTGGCTGAAGCAGCTCAAATAGATATGATGGAGCGAGGTTGTTCAGACATTCAAAAAATAAATAAATAAATAACAGCAGCGTAAAATTAATTCTGTAATGAACAGGGAGCTTATAAAGGGATGGCAGAATAGGGTAAATATGCTCATGCTTGCAGGTGTGAGTCATCGAGCGAGCAGAGGACAATACAATACATGACAGAGATGACTTGACATCTCCCGCCTCCTCTTAATAGTGATACTAACTTGCTAAGGTGAGCTTCATCTACCAATCAGGGAACTTTAAAAAAACAACAACAAAAAAACAAGTTTGACTTCATTAATTTAGGGTGGAGGTCTTCAACAGGGGGTCCGTGACCCCTAAAGGGCCCACAGAGGTACTGCATGGGGGTTTGCGAAAGTTTTGGTTGATTAGACTTTTTTTTATATTCCCCCCCTGCAATTTTTTCCACTAATTGAAATGTCTTTATGTCCACATTAACATGAATTCAACACACTGTAGTAAACAGATAAATGGAGGCAGAAGATGTCTTTCAGTCATCAATGC
>NW_015151534.1:68241-84841 GCF_000732505.1 Cyprinodon variegatus | reverse complement strand
GTCTCGCCATTAATTTGGGGTCCTTGGTCTGGAAAACGTTGAAGACCCCTAATTTAGGGGATTTGGAGAAATGGAGTCTGAATACAAATGTAAGAAACATTTTCTGTTTCTTTGTTGTTTCCATGTGACAAAATGGTAGCACATCAAGTAGGGTGAAGCCTGAGTATCTAAAAACAACTTCAACTGTGCAACTGAAGTCCTGCATCTTTAAATATGACTCTCCGAATGTTCCAGTCTTGTGGGGTTAAAAAAAAACAAACAAAAAAAAAACAGTAAAAATATGTAGTTGCAGGAATGCTTAAGGTGTGCCAAATGTGTAAAGTTCAAAAGAACCAGGCTTGTGGTTGGTGGCAACATCATCATTTAAAATATACAGACACGCTAAACATTTTTTAAAGATCTGTGAGATTTTTTGGCACACTGACTGTTTACAACCGCTGGCAGGTAATAAGGTACGTCTAATGAGGCTTCTACGACACATCCTAAATGTTTCAGGAGTGAGCCTGTAGTAAAGCAAAGAAAACAAACACATGTGTCTGGAACAGTGAGAAACGTCTACTACTAGCCCACTGCGTCTCTCTCGGAGGTGCGACTTGCTAAAACCAGCTGTACCTCCTTGTGTTGTTGGCACGTTGACTGTGACGATCTTGCTGTTTGCAGGTAGGGGGAGTTTTGCGGTCACAACCTTTCCACTGGCCGAGGTCCCTGTAATGTGCAGGGTATGCCCAGTAGAAGTGGCTGTAGGAGTCTCTCCGCCTGTGCCTAAAAAGTTTATTAAAGGTATTTTTAAACAGAGAAAAATAGAAGCAATACTGGAAACTGCCGGAGTAATTTTAGGATTAAGGTTGAAGATGTAAAACGGACAAAGAAAGATGTGAATGAGGATCTAGAAAGGTTTGCTCTCTGATGTACCTTGTGTGCTCTGACCCTGCTTGACCCAGGTGGCAAAGGACTGTTGGAAGTTCTTGTTTTGTTGGAATGTGACAGGGCTGCCCATCTTGGTGGACAGCACCACCTTGGCAGTGGGGGTGCCCTGGCCTGAAACTGAGCCAACGATGACTTTGGGTGTGGCAGCAGGCGTCGCCGGAGTCCCTGCTGGTGTGACTGCGGCTGACCCGGACTTTTGTTCCAGACGTTTCTGCAACAGTGAACAAAAATAGTAAGCAGATGAAAAAAAAGCATGGTATAGAAATAAAAAAAAATCTGACACATAAAACTGTGATATTATCAGTTAGTGAGCTGCAGAGAATCATTATTTTCTTGTTATGTTTGGATCCCTTTAGAAAAACACTTCTAGCCTTTAATGCCGCCCACATGCTTGAATTAAAGGGTTCCTTAAAATAGCTCTGATAAAAATCAAGCAGCATGTCAGCTGAAGAAAGCAAACTTACTTTGGCTTGCTCTGCTGCCTGGGCTTTCTCTTTCTCCACCCTGTAAAATCAACAAAGAACCTTTCACATGGAGAACACTTCACAGAACTTATTTCGGATTTCAAAAAATACCATAAAAATAGGCAAATTTCCGCCCAGTCTTATGATGGACGTTATGTGCACCACATTCTGTCCAAAAATAAGGGAGCACATTTAAAAGGAACAGAAGACATCTAAAGAGGCAAAATGTTGCTTTGATTGATAACATTTAACTGTTGTTGGATTAAGAAAAACAACTATAGATGGCCTTGATGTTTTTTTGGGTGTCCAGTTTTAAACTGTTCTTTATACAGTTTTTTGTTGTTGTTTTTGTTTAATCAAAATAACTTTTTCTTTCCTTTAAAATCAGAGGAAACATTCAGGGTCTTATCTGCACACGTTGCAGCTCGGAGAAAAGTGTTGTTCTGCTGAAAAGATGCTTGGCCCCTGACCTTTCTGAGAAGGCTCTTATCTCCCAGAGGTCCAGCTCCTCCTCAGGAACCCACGTCTCAATCACCACTGGGCCGGTCTGTTTCGTGGGCTCAGGCTTTTTGGGACGCAGAGCACTGGAGCGGAGCCCTTTCCTCTGAGGAGTGTGCGTTTCTGGAATGTTGGACAAGTTAGTAAAAAAAAAAAAACCCAAAAAAACAGAAAGGATATCCTAAAAACAGTTGAATTAAGTCAAACATCCACTTCTCACACATCCATATATTATCACAGATTAGCTCTACATTGGGAAACTGAATCCCCTGGAAGAACCTGAAGGTCATCCTTAGAGATCCTAGACGATTCCCATATCAGAATTTCCTTGTTTAACATCTTTCAGATTACCAAATGTTTGACGTGCATTTATTAATAAAAAATTCAAAACTCTAAAGCTGTAGAGTAACTGTAAGGCACTAAAAAATAAAAAACACAAATAAGCAAAACAAAAAAACAAAGCAAAAAAGTTATTACTTTATTGTCATAACTTTTCTTAAAAATGTTCTTAAAGTGAAGGGTATAGAACCGACTGGAGATTATAGATGCACCCTACTGTAGATTATGTTGTATTTTATTTAGCAAATAAAGTAGAATTAGAGATATATAGATTACAGAATAATTAAAAACTAAGGTTTGAAAAATGACTTTCCGATATTAGAGAAAAATGTTATTGCTTTGTAGTATTGACATTTCTATAACCGATTGTCTGAGCTGTACCTGAATGCAATATTAGGAAATTTATCTGACTAGCAGGTGATCTATGTCTGTGTTCACTCGATGTTTCAGATAGAAGGATTTTATAGTTTTCATGCTAACAGAAATGAGGTTTCAACATTTCAGGATGAGAAAATATCTTAAGTTTGGTAACTTGTAATCAAATATTCATAGTATTTGATGTTAATCTGTAAAAGAAAAAACAACAACTTTTAATGGCAGAGTGAGCCAGAGTGACTAAATGATAGAAGTGGCCCTAAACACTGAAACAATGTGTACAAAAAACCCTCTTCCAAGACTTGGATTTGGCAGGCTGTGTGAGCGAAATGAGCTAGCAAATCACAATGGAAGCTGCCACAAAATCAGAAGATATCAATCCAAACTGGAATAGAAAGATGGGGCGTTAATGTGGTTTTTTTTTTTATATATATATATAAAAAAGACATGAGTTGAATGGAAAAGAGAAAAATCAGGGCTTGGCAAAAAAGGATAATAATTAAACTTTGGTTGCAGCAGCAGTCACACTCCAGTTTTCCTGGAAACTTTTCTGACACTGACGTTTTTCCTAGGTCATCTTTGGTTGGGAGACAGTGAAGTCGGTGGTTTGGGGTCTGGATGATCAGGGATCATCGATTCAAGCTCCCAACCCGAGAATTTCTTTCATGGCAAAAGACAACATGATTTAAAGCAATGTGACTAATATTTACTCTGTCTCAGAAAACGATGAATAAAATGGATCTCTGTTTTTCTAAATGTTGATTTTATCAACTCATGATCTTGACAAAAATTACTTTAAGATGACCCACAGTGAGTGCAGCCATCTCAACTCAACTTGCCACTTTTGAGGTTTTCATTCAAGCCCTATTTTTTAATCATACAAAATTAAACATCAAGAAGATTCTGAAATCTATTGCTTTTCTCCTCAATATTTTAAAATTAAAACTCTCCAAACCTTTAAGACTCAATGAGCCCTGAAGAATGCAAATGTACCTTTGGGCGTCTCGGGCACTCCGATTGGGCAAATGATCTTGCGGATGCAATACTCTGAGCGGATGCCGTAGGGTCCCACATCACGCCGCTTTATGATCTCTGTGGTGGTGATTTCAGTGTCTGATGTCTCTGTTGCAATGAGTGGGGATAGGGCTTTGGTTGGTACGGTGATGAGGACAAGACCCCAGAAAAAAAAAAAAAAAATGGAGGAAATGCACTCTAACATAGAAACTCTCACAGCCACTTTGTAACAGTTCTTAGCTAAAAACAGGGAGAAGCTTGAGCTCATATTTGCACATCTTTAAAACGGTGTTTCCCTTCTCTTTCATCGAAGGACCGTTGTAGGTACCAGATCTAAACGGGTGGTCTGATCTGCTTGGGTCTTGCACATGCCAGTCGTGTTACGCTACGCTTTGATACATACATGTTCGGAGTCGGGAGCTTCTGTAGCTTTAGCATGTCTAATGACCGATGAAGTTTTACCTGATTGATAACTAAACTGTATATATCTGTTTATGGTGAACAAAGTAACTGTTAGAGCATGATATAAAGGGGGAGAGCTGGGAAGTGCTGTGGCTAGTTGTTCTCTCTTTAGCTCGGTCAGTTAGCCATATTAAGCTACATTACTTTTAAATTTGTGTCAACAACAAGCGTTCGTTTTCTACAAGTAGAATAACGGTTTTATTTGTCTAAAATCTCTACGAAAGTAATTTTAAGATGTCCCATTTGTCTTCCTCTACCCTCAGATCTTAATAAAAAGAATAAAAATAAACTGAGATGTTTTTTGTCATCTTTTTAAATGGCAGAGCTCAGTCTTAGAAGGCAGTACTTTCCTTCAAGACTGACAATGACCGTTCTCTACTTTCGGCTACTTTAGATCGCCAATGAAATGTGAAATAATGGCAAATATAGGTAATAATATGTTAAGACTCCAAAAGAGATGTGATCCTTAAAAAAAAGAGGTTGCCATATATTGACGTCATAAGAAGCAGCAGGACCCCGGGCAGATCTGACCACCTTAGCAGATCTGGTACCTACAGCGTCTGTTTTTAATGGTCTACCTGTACGTGTGGTGCCTACGGCGGCAGACGGCTTCACAGCCATGTCGTCCCACCTCAAACAGGCCCACAGGAGCCTCAGCATGAGGCTCACGCCGGCCAAAGCCTTCACCGTCTGCAGCCGGTACCTGGAGGCAGTGGCCAAAGGAAGCATTAGTCATGCATAAACACATGTAAACATTTCCAGGTCCCCAAATTACCAACGTCAAAGTTTCCATTATTTTCCGGAGTGGTAAAGACTTCCTCGGAGTTACAGAAAACCAACTGCAGTACAACCATGTAACTAGAAGATGAAGATAAACTAAAATCGGACTTTTGGGAATATAGCTGCAGTTCATGGTGATTCTGTGTAACAGTGGCGTTCATCTTTAATAAATACTTTCATGCTCTGTGGGAATTTAAGGATCATTGCTCACTAAAAACCGGATCAAAGAACACTTTTCTTTCACAGTTCATTTAGTCGCCTAAAAATTTACGACCGGATGTTGTTCATCCATGAATCATTTCCAGAAGAAGACATTTTTTCTTGTTTGGATCATTATGGCCAGGCATACAGTGAATTTGGCTCTTAGACACTGTGATTAAAAACATCTCGAGCATCTAGAAAAACACGATCCTCGCAGGCCTCTTACTGAGTAAGGGGTTTAAGTTGATATGTACATTCTTGCATGCTACCACAAGTGGGGAAAAAAAAAAAAAAAACCCAGCATAAGCTGTAGAGCTTGGTCAATACATGGAGTTAACATGGTGACACCTCTCTGACCACCGGGTGATTCATGTCTGCTCTGGGACTCTGAAGTTTGGTCAAAACAAGCAGAGGTGCCTGTATGACAGCGGGCTGGGAGCCCCAGTGTTCTCCAGGGGCCAAAAACTGCAAATGGCAGAAGGGAGGGGAGGAGACAGGGGAGGTGAGCTAAGAGGGGAAGCACCTCTCTAACAAAACTAGGAAGGGATTTAAGGTTGATATATGATTTTTGTTGTATTTTAAAGCAGTTCCCTTATTTCAAATTCTTTTTAACCAAAATTACTATTTTACTTATATTTTCCTCTATACTAACCACAAAGATATGGGTGTTTGGCTTCAGGGTTTCACTGATTTCATGGCCTTAAAATGCACTCTGCAGCATTCCATTGTCAGACTACTTTACTGCTCTGTGAAAAGCTGTTAATTCTAGCTGGTATGCATGCTAGCGGCAGCTCTTTCATCTTTCATCCCTTCTGTGTGACAGCAAACCTACTTTAAACATATTACCGTCCCCTAAAGGACTGGGGTCTGAAAGTTGGTGTCTAACTCTTGTTGCATGTGAAATAAAACCTAAGGGGCTCTGTGATTTGGAAATGGCGTTTTGTAGGGAAAATTAATTATCGAGCCTTAGATCAATCACCTGTCATGTTCCTTTTAGAATTTATACCCAGACTGATCTTAAGTGTCTGTCTCAATTGACTATATTTAGTTATATAGTTTTGTTAATGGCCAAGACTTTCTTTTTTGTCACTTAACTGACACAAAAATTGGCTTTTAAAGCACAAACCTTTGTTGTTATACAGCACGAAGAGGATTTGATCGTCAAATAAAATTATCCAAAATAAAAAAAAAGAAGCAAAATAAACCAAAAGAAGGGTGAACATTGGTTAAAATTTTCAGTGTTGGTGCTCAGAAGACATGCTGAGGATGTTGAGTATTTTACTCCAGTCGGCACAGAAGGAAAGTGGGAGAGCATTAGTGTGCTACTCACTGGCTGAATTTGTAGAGATCACCTTTTACTCTAATTGCTCTGCACTTCATTACTGTACTGCAGATTATGAAGTTGGAAAGGAGATGATACATACCCAAAGAAAAACCGTGTCGTTAAGATGAACTAAGTCTTTCTATATCAGGACTTAATTGGAAATTACAGCCTTAAGTGTTAGATCTCCAAAATGAAATCAATAGTCATTTATATAGAGTATTTATACAAGCAACAATCAGAAATTTATGTATAAAAAAGGATGAAAATTCTGAATAAATGAAAACTTAATTGCCTTGAAGTGAAAATAAATGACAATAAAAATGGCAGCGATTTCAGTAGGGAGCCTCTCAGAATTTTAGTACGACATTTTACAGGCACCATAATGACATAAATTCAGACATTTCCTTGTCGTCTTGTTTGAAAACTGTGAGAACGGATGGAGTTAGACCCAGTGCTCATCAGACAGAGAACGCTGATAGATAAAACAAGAGAAGCAGATTTACCTCCAAGTGATGCCAAACGTGGGTCTGGGTGAGGGATACGGCCAGATATCCTGTGCTGGCTTGGCGTTGTAGCTGAACACAGGAACCTCACGGAATCCTCCTCGCCTGGCCAGAATCTTCAGGTCGTCATAGGGCAGAACGAAAATACTCCTCCTGCTGCTTTTGGTGATGAACTTGCGGTAAGAAGGCAGAGCTGAGTCGGAGCGCATTTTCTTTGTGCGCGAAAATCGGAGAAGGCGCACGCGTCCTTTAGTTGAAAAGCACTGTTCCTGGCTCACAGAGACGGACGATGCGACAGTTTTACAGCCGGTGCCTTCGGATGACTCATGGACGCAGAGCGAGCTCGTCGTTCTCTGCTCCTGCAGCGTCGTTTCCTGGCTGTCTTCTGACAGACCGTCGTCTCCAGAGCAACACACTTTGGTCACTGTTGTTTTGGTCATGCTGCAAAGGGTAGAGACGGCGCTGCTCTTTGTCGTCACCACAGACACCGTAGAATCACCCTGTGTTTTCTGGGCCACCTCGGTCTTCCTCGTCTCCGTGGAGACTGTCATGGTGGTCGTCGTGGAGGTCGTGGTTACCTGAGTGACGGTTGTCTTGAATGGTTCTGCTGATTCGCTGTTACTGTTCTCCTCTGCAAAGCCATCACTCAGGCTGGACTCCTCTGCTGAAGGAACAGGAGAAGGAGCCATTCGGATGATCTTTACTGCAGGAGAGCATTTGGTCTCTCCTGGATAAAAAGCAGAGGTGCTGTTGTTCCGTAGATTGCTACCATCTTTTTCTCCAACTTTGTCCAAATTGTTTTCAAGCTTTGCCATCTTCAGTGGAGGGCTGTAATCCTGGTCCAGTGTCGCCTCAGAATCTGAAAGTGCCTCTTTCCCTTTTAAACCCATGCTGTTGTTTACTGAGGCCAAGTCCCCGTTCACTAAAGGCCTCTGCTGCGCGCCATCTTCCAAAGAGACCAGCAGCCTTTGCTCCTCAGTGGTTTCAATGTTGTTTGACTCCGGCTGGGGCCTGTCAGTCAGCACGCCGTTGTTCAAGCTTTCACTAACCAAGCTGTCACTCCCGTTTACCCGAGACACAGGTGAAACGGGCTTGGGACTGACTGCTATGGTTCCATTGTGTCCAAAGCTCTGTAAATTCCCTCGGTTCTCCTCTGGCCCAAAGCCATTTTCCTCTGAGTGCACAGAACTGAGAGAGTCTGAGGCTTTAAGAGAGGATACGTTTTTACTTTTGGTTTGGTCAAGCTCACATGGAAGTGTTGTGACAGAGTCAGACTCTGGATTTAAACAATGTTCAGCCTTGATTACATCTGATGCAACACAGGCTGTTTGTTGCCCTATTGAGCTATTAGCCCCCCCTGCGTTTTCCTCTTTCTCATCTGGCATTTTAACAGATTCTTGTCCAGAATCCTCAATGCTATTTTCTTTATGCCCTGTAGTCCTTTCCTCTGAGTTTTCCTTTAAGTCCTGGGGCATAGAGGCAGTGTTACTCAGAGGTGAATCTGCACCTGAACTTGTATTGCAACTGTTTTTGGGTGTGCAGTCTGAAACAGAGGAAGGAAAAGTGTTTATGAGTTCAGTCAGATTCTCTTTTCCTTCTTGTTCTTCTTTTTTTGCTGCCCCTGACGTCTCTGTTGTGGAAAGGCTTTCTTCCACTTTCACCGCATCTTTGCTTGTGAGCTGCATCTGTGCGAGTTTGTGTGGCCTAAGCGGCGACCGGGGGCGGACCGGAGTGCTGGGAACAGAGGGTGCACAGGAAGAAGCGGGTGCCGGTGTCAGAGATCTGGATACAGAAACCTGCTGTCGCTGCTTCTCTTCAATAATGTGCTGCTTCACTCTGCGCTCCAGCAGGCTGTCCAGCTTGGAGGTCTTCACCTTCTTCTTATAAGCGACTCTCGTAAGGAAGCCCTTGCTGACGTCTACGACATCGTGGTTGAAGGGTCGCTGAGAAAGGTCTGAAGGTTCCTCTTTAGGGGCAGCCTTCTCCTCCTGAATGCTGGACTCTGGAAAGATAAATATATTCATGTTTCAATTTTAAGTATATTTAAAGTATATTTGTGTTTTTGTTTACTTTGTATTCCTTAATCGATGTTTAAAGAGACAGAGAAGCAGTACGCATATCATTATATATTGTGATGCATAAAAACACCAGATTAGCCCTTCTGATGCCGCAGCAATCTGAGTGTAGCTTTTTTAAAATTAAAGGTATAATGGAAGATATTCTTTTTCCGGGTGGGTCATCAAAATAAATGGTCCTCCTAATTGTCAATCATTCTGGTGATATGTTTATGTAAGGTCGTTCAACATGCTTGTCCCCATTTTCAATTAGCAGTGGTCAGTCTGACTTTTGGAAAGTAAGCTTGTATGATTGATGCAAACAGCAACTTTCAAACAAGGAACACGAGGAGAAATTGGCTCATGCATGCTCTAGCACACGTTTAATAGACGTTCCCTCTCGGGAGACGGTACAGGGTTGTGAATGTGCTTCTTTTTTTTTAAGGCGGAGTGTGTGGGTCTTTTTGAAAATTCGCAAAATCCTCCATTATACCTTTAAGCTTACTAAACGTTTAGCTGTATAGAATCAGAAGTTAAGTAACACTTCAAAGCTCTGAAGAGTAATACTGTACTTTGTTCCTTTGGTGAGTCAGTAGGAACCACTTCCATCTTTACAGGGGGATCTGCAGGCTTCTGTTCTTCTCCATTTGGTTCTTCATCCTTGTTCCTCTCCGCACCCTCAGTAGATCCCACATCCTCAGCAGGTTTCCCGGAAAGTTCAGTGGAGACCTCATCCTTCGTTTCAATACTTGAGACAGAACAATCCTGAGATTCTGGTGCAACTATACTGGGCCGCCGGCTCAAGTCCAACAAGGTACACCTCTTGCCAAGTTTAGCATCTGTAGAAAAACAAAAGAAGGACAGCTTATTTCACAAAAGATGTCATTCTAAAAGCCCTTAAAGGTGTAAAAAAAAAAAAAAAAGGCATGCAGGAAAGGACCCGGGTCGCCCGCGTTGAGGAAAAAAAAAAAAAAAAAAAAGGCATGCAGGAAAGGACCCGGGTCGCCCGCGTTGAGGACTAAGGCCTCCATACATGGGCTGTGAGCCACCTTCACGCCCCACATACTCTGCTTTTCGAGAGTAATTTAGTTCTTGTACTCTCCGACAAACTTCACGCTATTTTATTTGTAATTTATGTAACAAGTAGTACATAAAGTTGCAGGAAAAATAAACATATCTTAAATTGTTATGCTCTGATAACAAAATGGGTCATGCATAGTAGTGACACTCCTAAATACAATCAAGTTTAGCCAACTTTTTTTTGTTAGAAACCAAGTTAAAAACAGGCAAATTGGGTGTTATCTCTCGTTGTTAAAAATCCTGACTTTCTTTTTGAAAACTTTGAGATTTGCTTGAGAACATTACTGTAAAATAAACAACAGCATGAAGACTAATAAATACAAAAAATCTCTAAATATCTCATGAAGATGGAAACTGGAAATGGTTAACACCAGGCTGTCCAGGATAACAGCAACTACAGAACACCCAGGGTAACACTGGAGGAGTTCCAAAGCTCAGATGAAAGAATCTGCTGTCAGAACACTAACCCCTCAAATTGGACATTTATGGAAGAATGGCCAGAAAGCTAAAAGAAAGCAATGAGAAGATCCTTGCAAACTTTGACACCTGCAATGTCAGAGACATCTGGCAGGTGTTTTAGGGGAATAAAGCCAAAATATTGCTTACTTCTCAATATTGTTTTGAAAACGATAGGAAGCAAGCGATAGATTGTCCCACAGAGTTTTGGCTCAGTGGGTCAAAACTGAAATCCACAGCATGCCTTTCAACATGTTCCTTGTCTGAAACATCTGGAAACTGTATCATTTCCATCCCTACATTCATAAATGCAACAATGTTTTGTGCTCCTTTATCATATCCAATATAACAGGGCTGTAGTGAGGATAACTTTACAAGAAGAATTACTTTGAGCTCTTGAATTGGGCATTAATGAGCGCAAATGTTCAATGTCTTTTTATATAAAAGATATATTGATTAAAGTGATCAAATCCAGACTCATAAAAAAAAGGTTTAGATCAAAGGGAGATATTTATCTATATCATTCTGATGGCTAGGAAAGTTAGAATAAATCTTAAAGTCAAATAAATGTTGACTAATTTTTTTCAAATATAAAATTTGTACTACACCTTCCAGTTCTTTGCGGTAGTTGGCGTTGGTGTTTCCAGGAAGTTTTGGGGAAAAGCGAGGCACATAGGTCTTACTGATGAAACTCCAGCCCCCGTAACCTGTAACACGATACTCCTCTCCCTTCTGCTTCCACACCTACGGATGGAACAAAAAAAATAAATAAAAGAGTAAGACAAATAAATATAGTATTATTTTAGTAGACTGTTTCATCTGATTTAATGTAGAAAAGAAGGTAGATATTTTGCCTTTGCTCCATCTAAACAGCCACTAGTGTAAATTGAAAACACAGAACCTTAACTTTGCTTCTATTATTGGGGTTGCAGACAATCGTCTGTACGTCTTCCTTTAAAGGAAACATGATTACCTGGTGCTTGATTGGAAAGGTGTACTTGACCCAGGTTGCTTGTTGCATCGTCTCCTCATCTTCCAGCTTCTTTTCCCTCTTCTTCACCTTCTCTTTCTCCTCGCGCTCCATTGACGTCATACGGTTTAACCTGAAAGTTATGTTGTATTTCTCATTAACAGAAAACATGAGGTGTTTAATGGCACCTGACAGAGTGTTTCCCAAAAGGCAAGAACATGAGAGTTGCAGAAAGACGAGTGATTCGTGATGTTGATGCACTGTACGGATGCTAGAATGTCAGCAGGGATGCCGGCATCGACTGATGTTAAACAAATCGGCTCAATAATGTAAACTAAGACGGTGTTAATTGCGACGACACTATAAGATGAAACAGTGATGCTCAAAGAGTGACGTTTGAGGGGAACCAAACATTTTGAAGTCAGAGAGGAAGAAAAGGGTGAGAGAGGGAATGACACACTGAAGGAAAGAAAACAAGAAATGGAAAGAGAAAAAGGAAAGAAAAGGATCTTGGGTGGAATGGGGAAGGAAGGAGACAAGAAAAGAGAGAAAGACACACCAAGGAACGAAGAAAGAAACACAAAAATAAAAAGTGAGCAAGGAGATAGATGGAGGACATGGGGATTAAAAGGAAGGAAGAAATTATGACAGAAAAAAAGGAAAAAAGGAGAGAAGGAAGAAAGGATACCAGTAAGGACACAACACAGATGTAGGAATGGGGAATGAAGTCTGGAAAAGCAAGAACAGAAAAAAGAATCCATTTTCTTATTTTAATTTTCTATACTTCATCAATACCTTAGCCGAATCCTGTAGCTCTGCAGATTGCATAGGGTGCTTATTTCATGTAAAATAGGACTTCTGCTTTGATTTCAAATAAAAACCTGAATTCACATTACATTTTACTTCAAAACGCAATTTGTCTTCCTCCTTTGATATTCATGATTTTAATGCAAACCCAGATTTTCTGCTTCTAACTTTGTAAAATCCTGGACAATCACCTCTATGAAAGGGTCTTATGTTGGCGCTGCAGTAGAGGCAGAGCTGGGTGGTGCTGGTCGTGGACGTGCAATCAAAATATTATGCCTCACAGCTAGGGTGGGCCGTTTAGACGGATCTGCTTACAATCGACTTTGCCCAAAACACTCGGGAACATACTCCGTGCACATGCACCGATTGGTCGGCAGGAGGAGGAAAAAGTAGAAACTTCAGTGATTAAGACGTTTTCTTGTTTAAGGGACGCCTCCAGAAATTAATATTTTATTTACCCAGGAGACGCAACAACCAGTTATTTGTTGTATGTTAACTAGTCTGAAGCTTCTGAAACCTTTTACATTTAATATTTGAATTTGGATCGGAGCAATAATAACTAGAAAACACTTAAAGTGTGAATGATCACCTGCTGCCTTACATTATTTTATCTCATTACTGACATTTATGTAAAAAAGTTTGTCATATCTTCCAGAAGCAGACAAAATTTCTGTTTGTTTTATTTAACATTAAAGCTAATCTGATCCCGTTCTACACGTTTGCTTTGAATCTGCGTTAATAAGATGATGCCATTAAACAGACCACACAACCAAGCTCAGTATATACCTGGTATGTCCAAGTGAGTCTTTCCAGACAGGCAGCATTGCCACAGGTTTGATGGCACACTCCAGAATGGCCAAGGCTAGAGCAAACTCCCTGGCCTTACTGCACATCTGAACAGCTTTGATCCAGTTGGATCTACAAAAAGAATAACATGATTTTTTTTTTCTCAGTTTGAATCCAACATTTACATTTTCTAAAGAAATCTGTTATACAAAAAAAAAAGAAAAGAAACTAGAGGAATACTTTTGAAATAGATCTATGGGGTTCTTACCTGTGTGAGGCCCAGTTTGGATGCATGAAAGGAGAAGGAACGTTGTTCTCAAGCTGGATGATGGTGAGCCTTAACGTGGAGATAGTTAGGACCTTTGAACCAAAAATGGAGCCGTTCCACTTGAACTCTCCTGCTGGTGTCATACAAAACTTATGGGCCAGATGCCTCCTCTTGTCATGGTCCTGTTCAGAAAAACAATCAATCAATTAGAGATCCGTTAATCATTCCGCCACAGATAAGAATCTGACAATCTCCTCTTGGTCAGGTCTGATTATTGATCGTCTGGTAAAAGGAAAGAAAAACACTAACAAAAATCAGTTTTACCAGGATTCATTTAGACTCTAAATTTTAGAGCTATCCCACAATTTTAAGCTCCAAACATGTCGATAAACAGAATTTACTTAAGACACATCCTTAGATATAGAATGGAGGATATTATTGAATGTGTGTATTTTCTCTTTGATTCAACACTGAAAGCTGCAGCAGGTTTTCTTCTGCCACAGTATTCAGGAGGAAGATCTAAATCAGTTCAAACTGTTACGAAGAGAACAGATGCATCTTAAAATTAGTTTTTGTTCATTTTGTTTAGAAATTAAATTTAAAGTTCTCAAAGTATGAATGCAGTTGTGAATACTGTATTTATAATATTCTAAAACCTTGAATTTGTAAACCAAAAAAGAAGTTAATAATAAAGAAAATGATTGGAGTTACTAAGTCTTTGGGGTGTGTGGACAGCAGATCAAATAGCTTTAGAGCTAATTAATGCTCATGCTACTTACCTCTCTGTGCTGGTGTTTGTTGAGGGCCAAGGCGTTGGAGCTGTATTGATTATGATAGACACGGTACTTTCCCTCCTGACCCAGCTTGAAGAACTGGCTGATGGTTCCCTTCATCACCACCTCCTTGCTCCGTGTGCTAACGCGGGTGATGTCACCTTGTGCGTTTACTACCAGTACCTGCAGAAATACCATCCAAAATAAGCCTGGACTCAGTAAGACTACAAGATCTTGATAAGATCTCTTCAAAAGACACTAATGCACCATCCCGCTAAGCGCCTTTGTATATAGCTTCTATATGATAAAATGTCTGTTCCCATGTTAGCATCTGACCTCCTTTCCCTCCTTAAAGCCCCTGTTTGCTTCATGAACAGCAGCAGCAACCTGTTGACTTTTCAGCTGACTCAGCTTGCTCTCTGGGTTCCTCAGTCTGGTCACCATACGTGTCGCTGAGGATCTTTTAACGGCACCGCCTGCCGTCTCGCCATTGGTCGAGTCCTTGCTGTCCCCTAGGAAAATAAGGAGTCGTTGAGCCAAAGGAATGAAGAAGAAGGTGCAGAAAGACCAACACAACATGTGCGTGATATTCCATGTCATAAGAGTGTAGTAAGCTTCCATCAGAATAATAAGCAATTTATTCATATCTGTAAAAGACAAAAGGACCTGCGTCGTCAAGGCTCGCCATGGATGACTGGGATGACCTGTCAGCCAGATCAGGGGGTTCAGGACCCCTGATGGGGACAGTGGTTCCTACGCTGCTGTTACTGTTTTCCTCACATGGATGGGAGGGCTGACTTAGGCTCGGGACGCCATCTCCACTGACAGGAGTGGAATCAGATGCTGGGTTTCCTGTCATACAACAGAGGATAAGAAAACATTAATTGAATGGACAGATTAACAGCTTGGATGTTAAATCACTTCAACAAGCATAATGTCTAATCTAAAAATAAATTAAAATGAAATGGATTTACTGAAAATATAGAAAAGTAAACTAAGTTGAAACTAAATACATATAAATATATTAGACATGGTCTTGGTCAAAAAACAAGTTAGGCTTTAGCGCCCTCTGCTGATCATTCTTCAGTAATGCATCAACTGCTTCACTAAACCGTCTACATTTTAAGGATTGGTTAAATAGACCATTATTTGACAATACTGAAATTGATGCAGCTTAGAATTTAAATAGATTAATTTCCTCTTATTATACTTCATTTAAAAGGCATTTAAATAGGTTAAATCTGTGGGAAAGTTTAGAGATGATGGCAACAACATCAGACATGTGACCTTACAGAGGATTAAAAAAAAAAAACACAAGAAGTGAGTTTATTTCCATTTTGGTTTTTTAAAAAATATATAGAAAAAAATCCCCCTTACGTTCAGGCTTATTACGGGGCTGCTCATAGACGCATCGCTCTATGCGAACCTCTAGAGTGGAAGTCAGCTGCTTTGGAGTCATGGCGGGCACACCAGTGGTCAAAACGGAGCTTTGTGAGGGAGTAGAGGTTGACGGGACTGATGGTACGTCCTCAACATTAACGCCTCCTATGCCCTCTTGGAGAGAGGCAGGAGCTTCATGTCCTGCAGAACGTTGCAGGAAATGGTGGACATGTGGGTCAAGTACTGATGTTTAAGTCACTTAAGAAAAAAACTGTCCAGTAAGGGAGACAAATATGATCCAATTATCATTAAATTAAAAATACGAACTGAATAAGAGAAGACAGAAATAAACAACAGATCAGCTCATTTATCAGCCTAAAATAAAAGTTAAATGTGTTCTTTGGCCTGAATTGATCAGAAACATGTTTTATTTCACCATTAAAAGTCAGATGCTGCAACACTGTTGGTGCTAATTTTAAATCACCAAACAAACCTTGGCTCTTTTCATCACCATGTTGTCCCTGTGTATCCTCCTTCTTTTTTGATTCCTCTTCACCATCTTTGGCCTTTACATCCTCCTGCACCTCCTCCTTCAGCTTGACCTCTTCATCTCCCTTCTCCAAAGCTTGCTCCTCCTTCTGCTTCTCTAACCGTGCCTTCTGTGCTTCCTCAGCAGCTCGTCTTTTCACCTCCTCCAGCTCCTCCTCCTTCTTAGCTCGTAGTCGCTCTAAGATCTCATCTAAATACAAATATAGAATGAAAGAAATAACTATACATAAGATCAAATTTAAAGGCTAAGACCATATAAAGGATCTGCTAAAAATATTAAGGCTGTTATGTTTAAGAAGCAGTTACACAAAATAAACTATACCTGGATTAATGCACACATTAGTAATAAAATGACTAGACCTGTAAAACTTTTAATACAGTTGGCATCATAAAGAACTATTTACGCCACAAAAACAATCCAGAAATAAGAAAATATGTCTTAAATCAAGTGTATTAATCCTTAATTTGAGTAGGTAAATAAGATGATCTGACAATGGAATGAGTATTTTTACTCTTAAAATAAAATAATTAGATAATATGCGCCTGAAATAAGACAATGCAATTGTTTTCTTATTTTAACTGTTAATTGT
>NW_015151534.1:63143-67203 GCF_000732505.1 Cyprinodon variegatus | reverse complement strand
TTTTTTTTTTTTTTTTTTTAAAAAAATTTTCTAAATTTTGGGACAATATCGTCTGATAAAAAAAAAATTTATATACATGTTTAAGCCAGAATGATTTGACATTTAAATATGATTTCCCTACAACTTTAAGCTGTTTGTAAATTTGGCATGAAGGCATCCAGAAGATGAAAGAGAGAGCACACGATATCCTAAGCATTATAAGGAAAAAAAGGATCAAAGGACCAAAAAGCCAACCAGCTTCCAGAGTTTCATGTTGTTTACCATTTGCAGCAGTGAGGAAACACTTGTTGTTGCCACGGGCCTTGTTGGTCAGGTCTTCGGTGATATCCATATGAGCATGCACCTCATCCCTTATTTCCTCAAGAGCTGCATACAGATCAGCCTCCCAGTATTCTTTATCGAAGCGATCTATCACCTCAGCCAGCTGGACCTGCAGGGACAGTGCTTGGACATTCAGACACAATGGTAATAATAGATGGAAATTTCTTCATAAAACAGGGAACAGTGCATCTCCACCTTTGTGCTGTAGTACCAGATGGCTTTGTCTTCATGTTCGCCGTCCTCCTCGCTGCAGGTGACAAGAGGGAGAACAGAAAATGTAAAAACAAAAAAGGTCAGATGAAATCTAGAACTTTGTTTGTTTTACACAGACTGCTTTCATACTTCTGAGCTGCTCACTGTGGCTGAATTTGTTATTACTGAAATTAGATGAGGTCTTTAAAATTGCAAAATGAGGCTGATTCAGGGCTCATTTTCCTTTCTCTGCAAATAGTATTATTTCCCAATAAATATCAAGCTACTGAGGGAAAGATTAGTGCCAATGTTTTAGGAGGTACGAATTATATTATTATATTATCAACTTTCTATAATTGTAGCAACTACAAATATTTTGTGGTCGAATTGTGTTACATTTGATATCATTATGTCATATTTATGTCATTTGGGGAAACAGTATCGGCCTAAAGAATCTGCTCCCAAAAAAGTAAATATGAATAAGACAATAAAACAGCTGCACATGTTGGGGATCGGTGAGACTGATGCAAAAAATAAATAAATAAATCTGTAAAATCAGTCGATATCCATTCCAGCCAAAACGGTGTTTTTTTTTTTTTGTTTTTCTTTTGGTGAGCCTTAGTTGTAGCTGATGAGTTATCAGATAACAGAAGAACATAAAGTTAGCAAACTTGCGTCCCCATAGTTAAACTGTCTAAAGAGGCCTGATGTTCCTGAAGCTAAATTCTAGGAACCAAGTTCATAGCGACAATTCTGCATCTATTAAAGCATCAATAAGAAGGAGCAGGGATTTTTATACACATGATCCTCATGAACTGATGCACCCTGTGCAGAAAAACAAAGTGGGTAACAAAGGATGTCAGTGCAGGATGTAACAAACCTCTGGCAAGTCTCAATAGAAGATGCTGTATTTCTAGTTGGCTCTCAAAAAAAAAAGGCTCAAAATGGTTTCTTTGAAGATTAGAAATGGTTTTCAGTTTAAAGTGTCCCTACAAAGTGGTAACAGAGTTACATATCATAAATTTGCCATAGCAATTCCAACATATATTTTAGCAGTTAAAGATTCCTATTTAGATTACACTTTACATTAACACACCTATCCACTTTAGTCCAGACCAAACAGACGGAAACAACATGACAAAGTCTCTGAATTGTTAACTCAGTCTGCCTAGTTCAAAACATAATTCTGATAGGATGCAATTTACATCTACAAGTGCATCCCCTTAGAATGTACAATATACAGAAAATATGGCATGTATATAAAAGAAAAATTAGGTTTCAGTGACAAAATGGGGAAAAGGAGCACTTAGTTTGTGGCCATGAATCATAGTTGATCAGTGTAATGTGCATTAACGATTGGGCTGGTGAAACGACACTGCTGTATTACTTCACTGCAGCAGAACATGCAGATAAACAGTATAAACAAAGCCTGTTATGTAGGGCTGCATTGTATATCGTTTAAGCATTGCAATCACATCTACATGTGCACGATAGTCATGTCACAGCCTGCAACGTATGAGGTACATTTATTTGACATGTTCTCATTCAATATCAGGGGTACCTAATACACACAGTGATCTACCAACCGACTTACTCAGTTTGGCAAAGGACAACATTTCTGCGGGGGAAAAAAGTACATTTGTACATAATAAAGCCATTTAAAAACTGTCATGTTTACATTTAAATTAATCTGTATACGGAGGTAAATTAAACAAAAATCACCAAATCCTAAACCTGGTCTCTAGAGGTGATTGTCAGCTTTTTAAAGCATTATGAACATTTAATTTAAACCTAATAATATATTTCAAAATTCATCCTAAAGCTGTCGTTGAATGCATCCATACCTCACTAACAGATGATATGTTCACATCAACACAAATAATGAATTCACGATTGGATTTAAAACACATCATCTAAGCATGCCATTCAGAATATTCTGATTGGATTCAGTAGAACGGTAAAGAAAGTGACAATCCAATCAGTGTAAACCAAGGGTTGGCAACCCAAACTACTCAAAGAGCCATATTGGGTCTAAAAACAAATCTGTCTGGAGTCGCAAAAATGTCAAAGTCTTATATATGCCTCGTATGGCAACACGGGCTCTAAACGTTTTATCCCACTATAGAAAAGGACTATGTGGGCTTAAATATATAATTAGCATTCATGATTAAATATTTATCCTGTCACATAGTAGCAGGAGGTGAGGGAGGAGCAGTGAACGTTCTCACTGCGTGCTGCTTCACCGCACAGTTTAGGTTTTGTTGCATTGATGAAATTATAGAAACACAATAAAGAAATCTTTCTAAGGTGGACGTGTTTCTGTTGGGAGGAGTTCCTTGAGTCATGAGGAACCAAGCAGGAACTGACATTCATCAGAGCAGAGCTCTCCAACACTGAAATCCCACATCCTCCATCACCATCATTCCTTGGTGTGATTTATATTTTTAGGATTTGTGGAAAAAAATGGAAGAAAGTTCACATACTTTTATCAGAGCGCTACCTGTTTGATCCGTGGCTGGTTTTCCTTTCTTGCAACAAAACTAGCAGCAGTAGTGGAGTTTGGAGATACAATCCACTACTTAAATCTATCTTTGTGCTCCTCTTATTTATCCAGAAGTTCTGCAATCGCACTTTTTCTCTCACTCCCAACTTGGTGGTTGGCTGCATATTTAGCCTTCCCTGGAAATGCCTTTTCAAATTTTTCTTTTTATTTTTTGACAACCTCTCATTACAAAGCCAAAATGCATGCAATCGTTCTGCATTGATAATGAAAGCAAATGATACGTCCATTCTTTGAATCCTATTTTCTCATTAACTATCTTCCTTTTTTCCCCCTTCGGAATCCATGGTCCGAGACACATCCACCTCTTTGTTGCCTGACACCGCGCCAAGCTGATTGCAAATTATGACCACTGATTTCTAAGGCTATGACGCAAATTATTGTTTAAATTTATTTATGATACAAATGTTTACAGCATTGGAAAACATAATACATTTTTGTTTGACCTCCTGCACACCATATTAAAACAAAAACAAAAAAAAACATATAATTTTCATAATTTTTCTTAAAAAGCTCCAGGGAGCTGCAAGGGGGACCCTAAAGAGCCGCGTGTGGCGCTGACCCCGATGTAAACACTTGACAGGGTCATGTCATGCATTCTGATTGAGGCAAGCTGCCCTGAATGTGGCATGATTCAACAATATTTCCGCTGTGAGTGGCTAGACGGCTGGTCAGGACATTCCAGCTGGCATGTTTAAAATGTGTGCATGTAAACATAGATAGTTGTGTTACAGCAGAAGCAAACTAAGCAGTCAGGAACATCCATGTCATTAAAACCTACAGAAATCAGTTCCAACTAACCAGCTGGCTTCTTTATAGCAATATAAGCACACACACAAACACATTTCCTCATTCACACAGACTGATTTCTGTTAAAAAAAATAAAAGAAACTATATATATATATATATATATATATATATATATATATATATATTAGGGGTGGAACGGTTCACAAAATCCACGGTTCGGTTCGGTTCACGGTTTCG
>NW_015151534.1:43970-62292 GCF_000732505.1 Cyprinodon variegatus | reverse complement strand
TGTAGGCTTTGCTTTGTGCAGGCGGTCTGGAGCGCAGCGGGGCGGAGCGCTGGCGGAGTATGTGGGATTTCGGGGTTAGCATGACATGTTGGTCATGTTGCTGTTATCATAAACAAAACGTGTTGCACAATGCTTGCACACTGTTGCACGGTTCAGACGGTTTTCATAAACTGTTTCATCCCTAATATATATATATATATATATATATATAAATAATGTAAATACAGATGTTGATCTTTAAGTATGAATGAAAACTGGTATCTCAGCCTGTTTTTAAGGCTCAATCTTAATTTTATCTGGTTTGAATGATCAATTCATCATTCAGTTTTTTTCCGATCGTCATCTGCTATTGCTGAACCAGCATAAACATAAAATATACATAAATCTGTTCCTAACAAATGCTATTGATGCTGCTGCTCTCTTAATAATGATAAAAGGGGCAGCAGCCTCAACTCTGTTTAATACAAGGCTGCACAATATATCCTAAATATGAATTATCCTTACAGCATAAGGATTGTTTGGAGTGAAGTAATTTATTATAAACCTGTATTTTACATGCCAAGTTAACATTTAGCCAGCTGAGCTGAGTCCCATTGGATCAGATGCTCACATTGGACCAAAAATGACAAACCAAAAACAAGGAAGGTCACAAAGTGTAGGAAGCAGTGAAAAGAAAGGTGGAAGGAGGTATAGTAAATAGCCAATACTTGTGCTCTGTCAAAGGGCCCCACACCATATTCAGTAATTCAGCCATTCACACGCTGACAGAAGCAGGGCTGCCATACAACTGGCACCGCTGGGGCCCCTGATCCTGTCAGCAGGCAAGGCAGGTAAAGTATCTTTACCAAGGACACGACTAAGGTGGACGAAGCACGGGCTCGAACAAGGAAACCAGCAGGAACAAGATTAACTCCTACATCCTGAACAGGTATATAATCACAAAATGAATCATCATTCCTATATCTACTGATATTATAGGCACTGCAACATACTCTGATACAACCTGAAATTTAAGAGATCCTATTTCTGCTATGAATGTTGTTTGAAGAACTTACATGCCTAACATTGCAAAGACACAACTTCACCTTCTATAGACTCCAGATTGAGAACACCGAGAAAATGTAGTTAATGCTTTAACCTGCCTGTGAATCCCCCTGAATTATTAGTGAGAATAGTTTGATTCTATTTCATAATAACATTCACTAAATGATGTAATGAACTTTAATACAGATGTTTAAGTTTGGAAACAGTTTGTTCCAAAGAGGGATAGTCTCCCAGATAAAACCGGACATAAACGGTTTGATATTTTCAATCATTGCACGCATAACCAGCTCAAACCATAGGATGAACCTGCAGGGTTTAAAAGATCACAGCTCACGATGCATGTTGTCACACTGTGCGGCCCAACGCTTTGATGCAACCTTGTGATGGCCAACTGAATTTCAAACATGTCTGATTTTCTTCCGACCTCACGGTTCCTGATCAGGAGGTTGTCGTGAGGCCGATCATCTCTTGTTACCCCCTGCACACTACATGACGCACGATCAGGCTGAAAGTCGGCCCGATCGACAAAATTTTTGCACGGCTGGAGAACTGGCCCAAAAAGGTTAAAAACACTCATACAGTGTAAGCCCGGCTTAAGGGAGATTGTTAGACTGAAAAAGGGTGACAAAACAACCATGCGAAAAAGTTGTTATATTACAGAACTGTAATTAGCACCAAACTGCATGCACCAAATTACTGAATAAAAAAAATAAATAAAATAAAAAAAAATAAAAAAAATCAGGACCTAACATTTTTTTCTTCTGATTTGAGCTAGTCTGTGATGACTGTCAAAAAAATAAAAATAAATAAATAAATAAATACAAATCAGTCTGTTTCATCAAATGCAAAAACTCGTTTAGAAGAAAAAACTAATTTTTCTTCTATAAAAACATCAACCTGCAGAATCTTTTGATGCACCGACCAAAAACAGTTATGATAAAATGTGAATATTCTAAAGATCTAAATCTGCCAGTCTTGGGTCTTAACTGATAGTATTTTGTATTTGATTTCATTTAATAAAGTATTGCTGTAAAATGTATTTACAAAGTGAAATTATACAAAGATAAAGCGACCCTAAATTCTGAATCCTATGAAAGATCAAGAGATCTACCCTTTAAATCCTAACAAAAAACTAAAAACTTACACGACAATCCGGCGATTCAGGAACCAGTATTTACGATGGTGTCGGTCAAAGCCAACTGGAAGCTGTCGAAGAAAGGGCTTGGTCTTCTGCAATTCAGGCACGCAGTCTGCCACGCCAGGCACCTTGTGCGCCACACAAACCTCACACTGCCACTCATCCTCTGGCACTTCCTGTAAAGGCGGTTTCACGCACTCCAAATGATAAACAGCCGCGCATGTCTCACAGCACAGAAGATCACCAAGTCGGTGGCACACCCTGCAGTGGTCGTCATAGGCAACCACCCCTTCCGACATGAGCTCCTCACGGGCGATGTTAGTCGCCAGGAAATGGTCCACCAAAAACTGGAGAACTTTGATTTTGCTTTCCAAAGTCTCATAGGGATAATCCTCGTTCTCAAGAAAGGGCAGAATGTGGCGGTATTCTGAGTCACTCTCGCAGTAAGCCCGCACCACCTCTGGCCAGGTCATACCATCCACAAAATACAACGTAGAGTTAACAGAGTCCTTCACGTCAGCAGGACCAAATGTGGTGTTGGACGTGTCCTCCTCTCTGAGAATAGCTTTGAGCAAAGAGATGTGGGTCTCTGCCAGTAATGTACACTGCTCTTGGCTGGCCAGGGCTGCACAGAAATCCTCGAAACGGAACGGGGAGAGACGCAACACTGTGCCAAAGTTGCGTAGGACCTCGTAGACAGCAGACACATTGAGAAGCTGTGAGGTAGGAACCAGAAGGTCCTCAGAGGTCTTGGGAAGCTCCAAGGGAGGAATGTCCTTCGCTTCAAGAAGGGGAGAGGGTGGTCGCAGAGCACGAGTCCTTTTACGACCTGCAAAGAGTAAAAAGAAAAGAGTCAGGAAGGAAGAAGGATGGTACTAGACAATAGAAACCAAAGAAAAACATAATAACCAACTGCAATATATAAAGGCTCCTGGCTTACTTTTATCAACAAACAAATAGTAATAATAATAAAATAACAAAACTGAGTCACTTCATAATATCCAACACGATGTGAGAGCAGAACTTTCCAGATATAGAAAAATCATATCACCATTATTAAAAACAGCCAAATATTTCTTATTAATTATATTCCAAGTCAAGGCCCTGATCAACAGTGTTACCAAAGAGCTGAGCTAATTTAACACCTCATTTTATCAACTTAGCGCCTGCTGGATTACCGTTTTTATTAAGAAGATTTACAGACCAGAGCAGAGAATTAATGCCAGACAACTACAAAAACAAAATCATTGTCTATGTCATTATCTACTACTTTCTAAAACAAAATGTAAAATATGCAAAATAAAGCAAAAACCAAAGTTTCAGTAATCACAAACCATAACCAAGTTTAACAACCAATAACATCAACAAAGGCGATTATGGCATTGCAACAAAAGAGGGCTTCTTATAATTTCTGAAAAACTTTCCCATCTTCATGCATCAGACCCTTTATCTTTAGTCATGACCTCCACTTCTTTGAATGTTGCAGGTCACCTTACTATCATTCTAACCTTTAGCTCTGAGGTTTTCGCTTGAGGCTATAGACGGGACTCTGACTGGGTCACTTTATAACATTAATATTCATTCAAATGAAACAGGTTTTATCATTTAAAATTATATTATAAGTCTAAATCTGTCACTGGTGTGAATAAAGAACAATTGCAATGTCTGTATTTCTACTTTGGAAAAAAAAGTACAATTTTCTGAAGATAAATTATCTTCACTAAACACTGAAGATAAATTAAATTAAACAGGTCATGTTGGAAGTGAAAAGGAATGTGCATAATTGCTAACCCATTTAAAGAGCATCCAATCTTGACCAGAAGGTAGTGAAATATTACATTCTAATAGTATATATCAAATAAATGTGCCGGAATAAAATAAAATAAATTAACTTGATATCACAGAGAAACTTGCAGAAACTTGATTTGATGCAGAATCAAATCAAGATGTGGATCAACCTGCAAAAGTTGTATTAGTAAATATAAAAACAAGATTACAAAATAGAGGAATGCTGCAAAGCATTCAACCCAAGTGTCCATTAAAGACCACGTGGAAAAGCTTTCCCCTGTCACTATGGTAACGGAGAGCCGCTTCATTTTACTTTTTAACAAAAATATGTATTTTTTCTTTACATAAACTAGGTCTAGAATCCAGCAGTCTTTATAAAGGGAGAAAGTAATCTAAAAGTGACTTGGTGACAGTTTGTACAGACAGCGAAAACAAAAACATGACGAAAACATTTTTACCTGTTAAGCTATTAGTGATAAAACTAAAGCTGCATTAAGAACCGTTTTTTTCCATACAGTGAAATTGAACTTAGGGATAACGCCAAATGTACAAACTGTGTCCAAAAATAGAAATTTCGACGAATGAAATAACAACGATTTTGATAGTTTATGTATTCCGTCCATTCACCCATGTAAACAAAATGAAGACAAGGCGCGCGGAGATGTTGAGTAAAACCAACACGAGTACGTTTCAAAACAAAAACAAACATGTGCTGAATTGACAAAAGTTGGAAAAATAGAAGCCCCCTGCAACATGGATCAGATCCCCAAAGACAGGAGAGCCCACGGTAAACAAAGGCCTGTTTCTGACTGCCAGCTCCATTTTGAAAAATGCCGCTTCGTTTCTGTTTTGAGCTAAAAATAAGAAGCTGCTGCAAATGTGCTTTGCTGCACGGTGTGCACTTGCAGACCCACGTACCTGGGGTGCTACCGAGCGTGCTGTGGCTTCTGAAACTGCTCTCAGTACAGTAGCTGGCATCCTCATCATCTGGTAGGTCCTCCAAATAGTCAGAGTCGTTTACCAAGGCCTCTTCATCTTCTAGATCCGACGACGGATTGTCGTTCAATTCGTCTTCGTCGGACCGGTAGCTTATATTATCCTCCTCCTCATCGCTGTTGTCGTCGTAGACCACCTTAGTTTGAGGTCGCCTCACTCCGCCTCTGCTGCCGCGGCCACCTCTGGACCCTCTACCTCTGCCTCTTCCCCGGGATGCCGCTGAAGCCGCCGCGACGGAGGCTCCAACTTTCCTACGGCCCCGCGACGAATGAAAGTTATCTCGGCCGGATATATCTGTATCCACCTCCATGGATCCAATGCTGCAAACCGCGCCGTTTCCTCCCCTCCCTCGACCTCGTCCTCTGCCTCTCCCCCGTCCACGCATCCCTCTGCTCCTGCCGCCCCGGGAGCCCCGGACTGGCCCGGGTGAGCTTTCCCGCATCGCGGCTGCCTGTTTGGGCGGCCTTCCTCTTCTCCCCCTCATTGTAGGAGAGAGGCTCCTATGTTCCGCTTCAATTTCGGTGCTCGAAGAAGCCGCGCACACGGGAGAAAAATGGGGGAAAACTAAATATAGTGTCAAGCGACTGTCCCTAATTGGTCCCCACAGAGCCCCGGTCTCAGTTCAAAGGTGGGCAGCTCAAACTGAATGGCCGGTGTCCCGCTCCGAGTCGCCTGCAGACGCCATTTTTCTTCTCGACTCTCCCTCCGTTGAAAACACAGCAGGCCTCAAAGCTCCGTAAAGTTACACTCAAGCAGTGACGTCCACACCGGAAGCACACGCGTTACCTTTAAACGACTAAGTACTGATTATAATCATTCAAATATCATAGTGTGTTATTCAACATAGACTAAAATAAAGTGAACAAGCCATTACCAGTCATATAGTTTAAAACTATCTGATTAAAGAAATGAACCCATTTAGTTTTAATAGGTTTATTTAAGCACTTCCGGAGGAGTGATTTTCACCTCTAGCTTGACGCTCTTAAACCTAAATAAATACGCGGTCACGTGACCATATTCTACAGCAGACGCCGTAGTTCATAAAATTACTTATCCGTGCATACGCTAAGTGCACTTAGCTGGCTTTTTGGTATGCCCGTGTGAGTAGATGTAAACACAGGTGGGATGCTCTGTTGTAGATTATTTACTCCACTAATCCCTTATCTTTTGTTTTCCTCCCTGACGCCATGTTGCTCAGGGTGAAACGAACCATCGAGCTCTGGATTTATGGGACTTAATTTAAAGTTTGTGACATTCAAATTGTTATCCATTAGTTTATTCTTTCCTAAACAGTCACTTTAGTTTTCCTTTTCTTAATACAGATTGAAATCACATATATTTTTGTGAAGTAAAAGGACCAGGTGAAAACGTACAGTTCTTACAGGGCATGAGATAGATATTATCACTTCACAAACCAATATTCACTAACAATATTTAACAACAACAATACAACTAAATATGCAGCGTTGATGCCGTTTGTCTACGGGTAAAATTGATCAGCACACACCCTTCAGTGTGAGTTGTCGTGGCCGAGTGGTTAAGGCGATGGACTAGAAATCCATTGGGGTCTCCCCGCGCAGGTTCGAATCCTGCCGACAACGAACTTTTCATTTTTTCTTTCCCGATTAACAAAATACCAAGGTTTAATCACTCACTTCTGATTAACATGTAATTACATTTAGCAAACATCTTACATGAAGCGATGAAGTGATTTTGAAATACTGTTCAATCAATATAATTACTATGGATGCACCAATATGAAATTTTGGTCTGATATCAATATCCGGTATTATTGCTTTTAAGGCCGATAACTGATATTTACCGATATTGCACTTTCACACACATACACGCACAACCCCATAGTAGCATTTCAGGGATGGTTATATTTTGCACCAACTATACGTCAACGAAGCTGATGTCCTCAATGTCTTAATTTATTTTTTTAAAAGTGATACTTTCAGATAAGATTGCACAGCTAACACAAGTGACCTCCAGTGTTACTATTTACAATTTCTATTCTAAACAAGTGTATATAACTCACCTTCCTAACTTGATAAAACTACTAGGACTAAGTTTTGATAACAAATTGAAATGATAAACTATAAAGAAATTAGCGAAATGGGAAAAAACTCTTTTGTGGATATGTAAATGAGATTCATATTTCCGGATCCTATTCATGGTAAAAAGGAATTGTTATATGGCAAAACATGTTTCAACCACCACTTAGAAATATAAAAGTCTATCCTGACAGTTAACATTTTACCACTTGCACTGGTATTTTCAAGAATGTAAATGTCCCAATACAAAAACAGCGCTTCCACAGGCAAGCAAGCATAAAAAATGTGAAATAAATTTGAAGGTCCTGTTATGTTTGAACTGATGCAGGTTGGTCTGAGTTCTAGTCACCCAATTTTAATTTATATATTAGGAAACTAGAGGGTGTTAGCTTTCAAATAATCAGGTCAGATGCGTCTGATGCTTCTACTGCTTCTGTGTTTAGTGGCAGATAGCGGCATTGCTATTTTTACTGTTATAAGTGGCTAAATAGTAGTTTTAAAATATTTTAAAGTGAGAAAGTCCACCTGAAAACTTAACCTGTGCAGTCAGTTCATTAAGATTAGGATCCTGCCTTTATGCATTTTTAAGTAATGCTCATTCTAGTTTAATATCTCCCGTTGGAATTTAGGAGTAATTATACAAACACAAGTATTTTAATTCTTAAAGCTTTCAGGTTTGTCTTTCAGACTCATAGGTGGTTAACAAAAAGAGTAAGAACTAGGGTTGTCAAAAGTATCGATATTCAAAAAAGTATCGATACTGAAACGTTGTATCCGGATACAATACTCATTTTCAAAAGTATCGATACAGCCATCTAAAGTGCAGAATAGCGGAAAATGCACTTGTAACACTTGCTTAATATTGTGCACAGCATACAACCTCAAAATATTATTATTATTGTTTTTTATTTATTTCTTGTATTTTTTTATTAATGAAAATATTTCTATTGAATTTTATAGTCTTTGTTTTTATTCTTGTGGTATCGAAAAGGGTATCGAGTATCGAATATTTTACTTAGTATCGGTATCGAGTTGAAAAGTTTAGTATCGTGACAACACTAGTAAGAACCATTGCATTTACTTTTTTTTTAAGATCAGCCACCCAAAAAAAGACCAACACATCCAGAGAGGATGTGCAGAATAACTCCGTTATCCAGGATTCATAGAGGATAAACCACAGGGATTTTCTTCTTTTATTATTACTTGTCTTATTCATTTATTGTTATTTTGGTCTATTTAATATGTTTAAAAACTTTCCATCACACCTTCCAAACTGAAACATCCAGAAAAGTGCTGTCTCCTGTAATGGTGAGTTTTTATAAAATAAAAAAGCCTCCTAGAAGGTCTGATTTGTTTTTTGTTTTTTTTGCTGTTTTGTCAATTGTAAGAAAAATAAATAAAATAATGAATTAAGCTTTTTAATCCTTAGAATATTATCAAATATTCATACACAGTGTAGTTTGCATAGGTGTCGATTGCTCTGGTTCCTGGATCAGTGTCAGTAATCCAGTAATAGCTTATTAGTTCCCCATTGTTTAATTTACTTGAACTGCAGAGAATAATTAATGAACAAAGTTGTAAAATTCTTAGTTTAAAGTATATTTTAGATGCAAGTATTTTAGTAGGGGCCATTCTGCTTTACTTTAATTCTCTAAAAATCACCAGAATGAAGAAAATAATGTATATTGTGAGAAAAATGTTCCACATAACTACAGTTAACTGATTGTTACTCAGTCTTATTGTTAAGTTAAATCCTCTGAAAAACCTCCAACCTATAGCTGCACCCATCCTCATCTAACCCTGACAGGGTTTCCTGCCAAAAATGTTTCTAAATCAGCCCAAAGTTTGGTGAAACGTTGGCAGCCCTGTTTCCATTTCTGCGAGGTGGCAACCCTGGTCAAATCTAGTTTTCACATCTTTTAATTACCTATTGATAACATACTATATAGATTTACGAAACGAATTTAAAAAGGCCAATGAAAAATATGAATTAAAATATCTGCCCATAGAAAAACCCATCTTAAAAGTCAACCTAGCCTAGCAGTTCAGTTACTTAAACAAAATGGCGTTCAGGTTTGCGAACGTTAATTAGCAAAACCGCAAAAGTTAGATAGCAAAAAAATAAACAAATTGTGCTCAAGCTCGAACACACCTAATACAGAAATTATGAGTGGCAAGCCTAAAAAGTAAACGAATTGAACACTTTAATATTTACCAACCTGGCCACCTGCGTTGTTCCACCGAAAAATCGCTAATTCGGAATCAATTTTTGCTCTTTTTGATTGACAGAGGGGAGAGCTGGAAAGGTCCACTTTTAAGAGCGGGGGTGCTCACTCCGAACATTACTTGAGATTCCTCAAAATATGATTTATTTTAAAATATACGTTTACAAATACATTAAATAAAAAAAAAAAGTTTAGCCTGCTTGTACTATACAGAGCTAGGTAGATAAGGTTAATACATAAAAAAAAGGAATGGTTTGGTCCTGTTTTACAGATACCAAACAGGAGGTTGTTATAGTGGGTATATTTTATTTCTCAGGTAAAAAAAAAAAAAAAAAATCTACAGGGCTGGTATATTTTCTACTTTGTGAGGAACCAAAAAAAAAAATAAAAAATAAAAGAATGAAATTAAACAACCAAAAAGTAACTGTTTCTTATATTATTTCAGTTCACCTTCAGCTTTGCTCTGGAAAAAATCTAAATCTAAATAAGCCATTTTTTTCTTAAAACAAGTGCATTTGTTCTTGGATTGAGAAGGCAAAAGAGACATTTTGCCCATGGGCCTAGGTTTGCATAGGGACCATAGGGACATGTCCCTACCAAAATTTTGGACCGACCTACTTGTCCTTACCAACAATTACATGTGAAGAACATGTTTATAATTTACAATACAACATTGTTGTAGCAGTATAGGAGTTCTGGATGGAGAATATTGAAAGACGAAAAGATGTTTTATCTAAACTGCAAAATGTTTATTTATTTTTTACAATTTTGGTAAAATTCTTGCTCCAAGTGGGTTGTTTTTCGAGCTAAAGACATGTTTTCGTTTCTCTAAAGTCCAGTTAACGATTAATCGATTACTACATTTGTTGACATTGTTTCAAAAATGTATTAATCCGGTGAATTGTTTTAGCCCTAAATAAAATACATGAAATGGGTTAAACAGAGTAACTACAGCCTAGATGTACAACTTGTAGAGTGAAGTTAATATATTAAATGCTCAGTGTCAGTTCATCTTCTAGTTCTAGTGCACATGTAAATACAGTACATTTTATTTGGCGTCCCTTGAATCTAATATTTCACTTTGTTTCATGATACATTCTGCTAAATAGGCACAAATTTACCTACTGTCTTGTCAAATCTTCTCAAAGTGGAAAAAAGTCCTAATTCCTGATTCATCAGAGCCAGTTAAGCTTCATTCATTGATAAACAGCATCTAGTTTGTGTAGTGCTTATAAAATTTGTATAAATGTAGCAAGAACTGCTGCTTTTCTCTTTAAATGAAATACACCCTGACTTTCACGTCAAGCATAAAAAAATGAGCATGCATAATTTTGCATATGACCAATGACATCAGACCAATAGTGTCCCTACCAAAGTTGAAATCAAACCTATGCCGTTGATTTTGCCAATGGAACAAGACAATTTACACTTAAAATAAGAAAACACAATAGCATTGTCTTATTTCAACTGCAAATTATCTAATTATTTATTTATTTAAATATTTTAAGAGTAAAAATAAGTCAAATTAACTCAAATTAAGGGTAAATACAATTAATTTAATTTTTTCCCAGTGTGACACTTATCAAAACCAAGCAGAGGAACATCCTGGTATCAGCTGCTTGCCCACACCTGATCAAAGCAAGCTTAGGTGTCATGAATGATCAAAACAAAGTAAAAAAAAAATGGAGTCAGTCTGACTATAATTTTTGTTCAGTATTTTGTTCTCAATTCCTCAAGTGAAAATGTGAGTTACTCAGAGTAGCTCCAGTTTGTAAAGGTAGAATGATTTTATTTTATTTTGATACCGAACTAGCTTTAGGGCAACATTTTTATGCTGTTTTTTTATTAAATTTATATTAGACTAGACTCTTTTAAATATATATATATATTATATTATATTTTATATTATATATTTAAGTTGGAAAGAACATGCCAAAATTTAAATTCTCAAGTTGAATATGACTTCTCTATGACTTTTAATAAAATACTATAATCAGTTATTGTAGTCACTGAGGGGGGAGGGGGGGTACTCATGGTAAGACAAAACGCTTTTAAGCATTTCTTTTAGTATTGATAATGGTTTTCAAATAACGAAAACCTCAAATTATATGATTAAATTAGAACATCCATGCAAAAAAATATTTAAAAAGTTAATTGCTTAGGAGTACCTTGCAACTCTATTAAAATACCTTTAATTTTTATATTTTTTGCCAAGTTAAAACTGTAAATACCACTTTATCAGGAATGTATGTGAGAGGAAAACCCAAAGTAGTATAGAATTTGAAGTAAAAGTGAAAGGGTATAAGGCTGACATATTTTTTTTTTTTATTCAAAAACTATTAAAAAAAAGCTTATAAATGTTGTCCTCATTGCCCTGATAATCTTAAAAGAAAACCAATCAATGCCCCAGAAGTCCCATCATTAGTTAACGGTCACAGAGAGTTATTCAGCCTAAAAAATGGAAAGAGTTTGGCCCAATTAGAAACTCCCTAACCTATTTAAATCCATTCAAACTGATAAGCTGTATCAGCAGGACAACTCTTTCATCTGCTTCCTCAAATCTGATAAAAGTCAGGCAAAAGAAAGCTATCAGATGCCTAAAGTTTGCCAAAAAACAAAACTTTTGAGGACAGAGCAAGCACATGGAGGACAGCACTATATTCAGATAATACATTTTTTAAACAACTACATTTTCTTTAACTAGATGACAGTCTTAACAATCACTGTAAAACATAGCATCGTGCTGTGAGGTTAATTTACTCCAACAAAGACAAAGAAGCAGTTTGAATTGATGGTTAACTGGCTAAAAAATAGCTTACAATCGTGAAAAAATAATAATTTTAGGATGAGGAAAAAGATTCACCTCACACAAGAGGACACAGACCCTTCAAATGAAGCCAGAACTGCATTGGATCAAGTGTTTTAATGGACTTAAATCAGCTGAGTCAACATCTAAATGCAATCAGGCATTTGTGGTTAAATTTAAACAATTTCAACATTTGTCTTAATATCTATTCTCCATCAAATTAGTTTAATCCGTTTTATTATTTTCAAAATGACCAAAGTTTCCACTGATAAGCCCCAATGTTTGTTTTTGAAAAAGTTCCTGGAAGCCATGCAGCTCTAATTACAGCGATTCTATGAATTATTGATTCAGAGGGGCCTTATTTTATAACTCACCATTATGCATTACTCTGTTTAAAGCCAAAAAAAAAAACTTTAGTTTTTGTTCAGATCTCAGAAAGTACAATGGATGTGGATAGATTTGCAAGGCAATTTATCTACATCTTCAAAATCAGAACTGAAGTTATTCACCAGATTTTTGTTTACAGTAGAATCAAACTCTTCTCAGCCCCCCAAAAAGCATCCTAATCTCTCCAACACTTTAATTGGAATAAATAGTACTTCTCTAAACCCCTCAGCCTCTGGTCAGATCATCTGATCGCTGCTTCTGCTGCATTTATTAATTTGTTTATCAAATTCATCTTGCAAGTTTTTATTTGGATTCTCTAGAGCTGCAGCAAAGCTTAATAGATGTAATTGTACATAAAGAAAATTTATTTTGATTAATTTGAAGGTAGGGGACTAACTAGGTTGTTGTTCCCAATCATTTATATCTGCATCTTTATTACTCCTTATTTTTAGCCACCCAACAATCATTGCTATGCATACAAAGTACCTTTTACCAATAGAAGGCAGCATGGTTGAACTAAACTTAAATGACTGCTGTACAGTACAAAAATGCCACACGTAGAACAACTGCTATTCTTATATATTTATAAACAACATATACGCCTTTATGTGTAAAATACAGTGACATAAGAGATTTACAATTTTTCAGCTGTTATTACACTCAAAAAGGACCAAATGTTGAAGGCATTATTCATATTTTAATAATGTATATTAAAAAAATATCATGACATTGCATGAGGAAACTTTTTTTTGAACTTATCAATAAGACTATCGGGCCTATGAGCAGAAAATGATTTAAACATGCAAACTCTGTGTATCTGTCACAACCCCACCATCTAAAAACCACTGAGCAGAGGAATTGTTAGACATCTGCAACTAAAGCAATGAGAATGCCAGATGGAAAGTTTTTCATTCACAGTAAATCCTATATGACAGGAAGCATCGAAGGTAGAAACCATTTAAGGAAGGAAAGTGGTTTACAAAACCACCAAAAACATTCAGTCCAGGGGAACTGATTTCTGCAGCTTCTAGTACAGCTCAATGATTTCAATGGAGTACTGTCCGACGTCCTTCGTCCTTTTCATGTTATTGAGCTCCTGCAGGCTGCCCTCAATCTTTCCCAGCTCAGAAAACAGCCTCACCTGGAAAAAAAAAAGGAAGGAAATCTGTAGATTACAGTTTTCTCCAAATCGAACAAGGATTCATTAAACAACAGCAAAGATGGATGCTTACCTGGGATCTGACAAAATGTTGGAAGTTCAACAGCAGGCTTTTGACCACCGGCGTCATGACTAACACGGTGAAATGGGCGTCCAGCAGCATGCATACCCAATCCATGATCTGTATTCAACAGGTAAGAAAATACATTTTAAATTAATTACATTTTAAGCTGTGATCAAATCTGATACGTTGCATTCACTGCTTTGTTTAGACATATATCTTGGTTTACAATTAATACCTGCAGGATATAAGAGCAACCTTTCTGCACCAGAGTGTGCAGCTTTATTACCTGATTTAAAGTGGGCGATCTGTAGCCGTGTGTTTGTGGGAAACTGTCGGTGGAATAGCGCAAGTAAAGGAACTCCAAGTACTGCAGGAAAAGCTGATTGGAAGCAAGAAAAAAAAAAAAAGAATGAGAAAAGATGTTTTAGTCCTGTCTGGTTTTTAAAGTGTATCTCAACATAGAACAATATTATCAAAAGTTAATTTCAGTAATTAAAAAAAATCAAAAAGTGAAAATCGTTCAATACACACACAGAGATTGGATTCTAAAAAAGAACAAAAACTTTTTTTCATGGCCAACCTACTTATGGGGAAAACTGTCAACCAGACACCTCCTTTTTTTCTTTTCTTTTTTTTTCTTTTTTTATTAGAAAAAAAATCAATTTAAAAGAATAGGTGCAACTATATAGTGAACAAAAAGAACAATCAAACATTGTTATTTGTTTACAGAAACACCAAAGGAAAAAAAACTACAAAAAGAAACTCATTACAAACCCATATCAACAAAAATACTTTCCCTCTTAATTATCTACAGTGAAAAAATGAATGTTTATGCACAAAAATTAATCAAATTGTCCAGTCCTGAAAATATTTGCATTTACTAAGCAGTCCAAAAATGTCCTGAGAAAGTTGTTTGTCGATGCTTGTGAGTGTTTTCCCGTGATTTTCAAGAAGTCCTATCCAGTGACTTCTTTTCAAAAAGTTTATAGTTCCTGCAAATGTATACTGAGTGCCTTGCGAGAGAAAGGATTATATTGCTCAAGGTATGAAGATGAAAAAAGTGTTGTCTTTTTTTCTGTGTTCCAAAAAGTCTTATCCAGTCCCACTCTTTGTTTCCTTAGCTGATGCCCGGTTCCAAACTTTCCATGATTTCGCCAATCTTGTCCCAAAAGATGCTGCGGCTAGGGCAGCGCAGGAACAGGTGTTCAAGTGTCTCGGGGTCTGAGAGACAAACGGTGCAATCTCTGCCGAACTTTTCTTTGTTGATTTGGTGCAGGATGATGCCCGTAAAAATCCTCCTGTGTCTTAATAAATAGTCGGTATTGTTTGCTTGTTGTGAATTGAATTTGGCAGGTAAGTTTGACCAGATCTGTTGAACTATTTTGTTTGGGAATATTAGCAGCAGGTAAACTACGAGCAGTTAAATACTAAATGCTGTTGCTGACTCCTCAGCAAAGAAAGTCGCTATTAGCTGCCCTAAAAAGTCATCAGATGATTTTATTGCATAGTTTGCCTATTTGGTAATGCTTTGATCCAGCCACAGGAAAATCAACACCGGCAAAACAGAAATTGGATAAAAATACTCTAAATATGATTAAAACTCAAGATGAACTTTATGAAATAATTTCTGGTGTTCAATTAGTTTATTTCAACCTGAAGTAAAACTACAAAGATCAATCATCTGTTATCAAATTGAATAAAACAGACAGAGTGAGGATGAGGTTGTGTGAGTTCATTGGATTGTTGAACTATTGGTTAGAGAAGGTTGCAAGTACCCGGTTAGATCCCCACAGCCTGCACTGTGGGTCCCTGAGCAGGACCCTTAACCCCACACTGCTCCCCAGGGGCCCCACATTGGCAGCCCACTGCTCCCCAAGGGGATGGGTTAAATGCAGGGAATGAATTTCTGCAGTGTCAGATCAATGAAGTTCAATTCAGATTTTTGTTAAATGTCAGGGTGACATTTTTCAGTGCAATGGGTTTAAAGAAAACATTAAAAAAAACTACCAGATATTATATTTACATCCTGCTTTTTAATTTTGGGGGGATCAGCGAATGTGTGATTGCTTTTTAATGGGGAGAACAGAGGAGAGTTGCACCTCTCTCTGACTGCAGCTGTGGCGTCTGACCCGCTGTCAGTGTTACGCTGGAGAGGGGCTCGCTCAATAACTGCTCGCTAAAGACGGTGAACTCAGAATGATCTGTGCTTTCATGGTGGCACCCATTTTAACAGATTTGATTTTGTATTTTTCCCCAAAGTGGATAGGTTTTACTTTGTAAAAGTGTCTGTCTCTTCGCAAAATCAGATTTCGGTGTGTTCAGGCCTTAAGAACGGGGTTGGAGATTAGCTGACCCAAGAATTGCCAAACACTACGATACAACGGGCTGTTGTCTTCCTTGTGGCAAGTCACTATGGGGGTGTTTTCATCAACGCTTTTCCATCAACATTTGCAGCATGTGATGACATCACGCTTTGCATCATCTGGTTATTTTGCTCCAACAGATGGAAACACATATAGATTTTTTCTTATAATTCGCTTCAAATCTGGTTGTGGACATGTCTTATGTCTTACTTCTGCACAATGATAAATGTGAGGACTAAGCTGCTGCTCGGTGGTGCAAAGGTGCAACTTCAGATGAAATAAATTTGGCACTTAATTAAAAAAAAGGGGTGCCAAAAGGTAGAAAAGAAGAGTAGAGTGATTATGTTCAACAATGATATTTCCACAATCAGTAATGATTAAAATTGCAGCGCCATCTGCTGGTATTGGTCAGCTATGTTTTCTAAACAGCCATCTACCAGGAGTTCTTAGTTTTCTCCTTATCTGACAAGCTTTACTGGGAGGCTGATTTCATTTTCTATATGCCTGCCCACAAGGAAGAAACATGACAATCCTGGTCTCAGGGTTCCCATGCTGTGGTTAACACCAAATTCAATGCCCTCATGTTAAAGGACCACGCAGAAACTTATCAGTTTAAGATGCAGATATTAGGGCTAAATGAACAAAGTTTAATTCAACAATATGCAGTTTCTTATAGGACCCTAATGTTATGGTGACGGTAGGATGCTGTCAATATCAGTAACAACAAGCTTTCACTCTGGTTATCCTCCCACAGCAGTGTTTCGCAGTGAACTCGTCGCAGATATTTTTGATTAATGCCCAATATTGAAGCGTGGTCTGTGCTATGTTATTCCACACCACAACGCAAGAGAGACAATCAGAAACTAGCTGTGGGTCTAGATATGGCCAAGGAGGTGAGGATGTGGGGGCAAGTTTGTCCGACAACGGAGGGACATGAGGGCGAAAAAAGCAGGGATCCAGGTGGAAAAAGGGTCCCAGCGTTCTCGCGCACCTCGCTCTTCTAGCGGGTCCATCTTCACGAGTCGTTTTCCACAATGGCGGTCATACAAACAAAACAAGCCGGTAAGGTACCAAACAGGAAATTTGCATGTAGAGTGGATGTAGATTTGATCAATCAGAGGCCTCCTGTCTGTGGCACTGTCTGCGGTCACCTACAATTCTGGAGAGGTGCAGCAGTGTGTCTGCAGAAGGTGCAGGAGCACATTTGTGTTCACTGCGACACACACGCAGACGACCTGGTTTCTGTGTATAAATCAGCCTTTAGCCAAACCCTGCCATGAGCTAAAGCAGGTGTGCTATCATCATCTATTGTTATGAGAAAAAAAAAACAGATAGAATTTAAATATAGAATTTTACACATTTGAAGAATAAATGCAGTGCAGAAAACTATGTCCAAAACATTGCATTGTGCAGTACAATTATGCAGTACTATAGAAAAAAAAAGCTGGTAAAATAATTGAAGAACCATTATAGCTCCTTTATTCACCTCCTGATCTGTGGGGGCGCTCCGTATTCATTTACCGTTTTAAGCACCTCAGTAATGGCCAAATTAGATCAAACAACACAGCCACTAAATATGATATGATATGTGGATGCTTTAACATCCTGTCTCAATATGTTGTCTCAAAACAAAAGCAAATTGAGAAATCATTTACCTCCAAACCTTAACCAAGCTCTGCCATGCAGGGATTAACATGCACTAAAATTATGTACACAATACTGTAAGTTGTGTTTAAATCTGCACTAATATCCAGAAATGCGTTATGAAAGTGCTTTTTTATCCATTATATCAGTTCGAGGAGAATAGAAATCCTCAAGATTAATTTACCAGCATCTTATTTGCAATGTTTACTCAGAACATTTTTTATACTCATGGTAAGTGGTTCTTGATAATGAGTCACTTGTAATGTTTATATGCTCAGAAATGTGAGGTCACTTTCATATGTTTACACAGGCATGATAACAAATATTTACAAATATTTGTCTTTCTACTTTTTACCCAATGAAAACAAAAGTTTTAATTCGATATCGATTTTAAAGGTTCTACCAAAACCCAGACTTAGTTTTGATTCTTCAATTTGTTTACAACTTAAGAGGTAAATTTACTATTATGATGGTTATCAGCTACACAGAATCAATTTCGCACACCACACACTAAGGTAGGTTGACTGTATAGAAATTATTTTATGGAACAACATAAGCAGCAAATGGATACCAACACCAGCTAGCATCAGGAAGAATCAATCAATCCATCAATCCATCCATCCATCCATCCATCCATCCATCCATCCATCC
>NW_015151534.1:40232-43217 GCF_000732505.1 Cyprinodon variegatus | reverse complement strand
ATCCATCCATCCATCCATCCATCCATCCATCCATCCATCCATCCATCCATCCATCCATCCATCCATCCATCCATCCATCCGAGCGACCTGAAACATATCACTGTGTGTGTAATGAATCTATGAAATATGAGTTTCACTTTTTCAGCTAAAGTAAAGGAGTTTTTCAGCCCTGTAGATTATCTTGCAAACTGATGAGGAGCTACTCACAACGACGTGATCAGAGGACAAATCCTTTAGATGCGGGAGGAGGAAGGTTTCACTGTATGCCGTCTGTAGGACCTCATTTCTGCACACTTTAAGTCAAGATCAAATATTCAAATTGATGGCAGAAGCAAAAACACACCCAGGAGGGAGAAATCATATAAAAAACAAACAAACAAACAAATAAAGCGATAAGAAAAAGGCTATGTGTATTGAAGTGACCATGTTTGGTTAGGATACATCAGAGCAGCCTTATGTGAACCTAGCGGACACATCTGTTGTGGCGGCGCCTTCTCCTTTTCTTTCGCTTTAGTCTGTGGGCCGTCAATGGCGTCTGTGCCGTCTTCCTTGCAGGACGTGGGGCTAAAACCGTTCTGCAAGCCAGCCTGAGCATGCTCACTGGAGATCAGCATTTCCATAAAGGAGACGCTATCAGGCTCCAGGCTCAGCTTTTCTGCATCAGCATCTGGTAAACTATAGGAGTCATTAAATACAGACAAAAAAAACACATATGTTATTATATAATTTATTGTGCAAAGTCTGATTATTAATGCATAAAAAAAAAATCTGAGAAAGTCAATTTTTCTTGAAATAACTGTATTTTCCTTTGATTTAAGCAAATAAGTTAGAGAATTTGGAATATAATAAATGTAATTTATGTTTAAAATAAGAAAAAAAATCTTATTTCAAGTCTATGAAATCTATAAAATTTTGTCTTTATTTGTCTATTTGACAGATCATCTTATTTACCTACTCAGACTGAGGGTAAATATTTATTTATTTTTGAATTTTGAGCTCAGTTTTTATCAGTTTCTCTTCACTGCAGTAAGAAAAGGTTTATCGGCCGTGCTCATCCAGTTACGGCAGCGTTCATGTTGATTTGCGTGGTAAAAAGAGTTCGGCTTTACCTGATGAATGCCTTGAGGCAGGAGCAGGTCACAGCTTCTGGGATGTCAGGGAAGAACTGTAAGCAGAGCTGGCAGAGAAAATAATCCTTCTTCTCAAGGGCGAGAGGCAAGAGGTCAGGACACACACTGTTGAAAGAGATGGCAGGCACTTCAATTCAACAGAAACAACACTATTAGTAATATAATCATAAACTGTAGAAAAATGCATATCAATAAACTGCTAAATAGAAATAGAAATTGTTCTTTTTTTATTTGAGCACGTAAGACAAATTGCCAATGGAGTGGGATGATTTAAGTTTAAAAGAAGAAAAAGCAACCCCACTATCTTATTTTTAAGGCCTAATACAGGGTTCCCGCGGGTCCTTAAAAAGTCTTAAAAAGTCTTGAATTTAACTTGCCTTATGCTGTAGGAACCCTGTAATACCTAATCATTGTATTTTAATACCAAAAATAAAAAGACCAAAAGTTAAAAAAAATTCTTAAAATAAGTATCTTTTTTTTTCTCAATCTAAACACAAGTCCTGTTCTTTTATTTGCAAAAGGTCAAATCTGCTCCAATTAAGGGAAAACCCACCCATTTCATGAAAATAACTACTTAGATTTTAATTTTTGCACTGCAGGGGCAAACTGTTTTTTTTTTGGCATTTCATAATCTGAAACTTTCCAAGCATAAACCAGAGAAGAAGAATGAGCAGCACTGACCTGTGGGAGAGGCACTGGGTGTGCACAAGCTGAGTTAGAGTGCTAGAAGAGTAAAACGCCGGATCAGCCAGGCTCCGGGACACAAGGGATAAAGCCAACTGTCCCAACGAAGGCTGCAGGTCCTGCAGCTCTTGCCTGGATAGAAGACTCTCAACCTCTTTTTGGACCTCTTCTGCTGGCGCCGTCTGTATTTGGTAAATATATATAAATATAAACATTTCTTTTTAACCATTGGAAGAATTCAGGATACGTTTGTTTCGTCTTAATTAAGTGATTGACTTTTGCAGGCAGTAAATGAGAGCAGTCAGTCCTACCTTGATAAGCTCTTGTACTTGATCAGTCGTCAAACTAGGGGCTGACTGCGTCTTTCGGGTCGTTCTCTGCATTATGAAAAGGAGAATAAAAATTCAGTTATGGCGGTGATAGATTTTAACACAGCTCATCAGCGAAAATGATATGATATAAAGATATGTAGTAGGATGGAAAAAAATGAAATATTTAAAGTCAACACTAGCTAATAGAGTCGCTCGTTATAAAAGATTTAATATTTTCTTATTTCAAAGATGTACACAGGTTATCAGAGACCTAAGCAAACCCATAAAAAACTTGTCAGTTAAATTAGTTGAAATTTAACTCATCATAATTCATTTTATTCCCAAGAGAAGAACAAAATTAAAGAGTATAATTACATTTTTAAAGGAAGAAAGTCAATTAACTTCAATGACATTCCTGTAAATAAAAGGATATTAAAGGATTCCTCATGTCCAGCAAAGGGCGATCATCCAATGCTGTTTTTATGCTGTAAGAATTTGCTCACTATCAGTTGGTTTAATGATCCTCCACCTGTCAATCAAACTTGCAGAACTGACCAATCAGTGAAGTCCAGCAGTGAACAGACCGCTCTGCCTCCAGCTAACACTTTGACGTAGACAGAAAAATAGTCTATATAAACCGCTTTTTAGGTTTGTGGTTAAAAATTGCAAGAACCAGAATATAAAATTGAATATTTTTTACCAACAGGTTTTTGCATTTTTAATTAAGGTATTTATGAACCGTTTGGCCACAGGTCATTATGAAAATATTTCATACTAATAATCATCTCTCTTTTCCATCTACACACAAAAATCACTCATGGCTTTTTATAACACGATGAGGTCAATCCCTATATATATAT
>NW_015151534.1:34498-37375 GCF_000732505.1 Cyprinodon variegatus | reverse complement strand
TAATGTTTCTGGTCTGGATGGAGTCATGGGACGGAAACTGAGGGGAGGGACATCAACTCCTCATTGCAATATTTACTTTAGGACAAATGGTTAATGGTTGATCGCTTAATAAAAGAATTGTCAACTTATTTGGTAAGACTTTAGATTATAGATCTTGCCATTTACAATTAATGTACCTATATACACACACAAAAAAATTTTTTTTGTTTTTATTCTAAATGTTTAAATTTACTAAAAGTATATCATTTTGGGCCATTAATAAAGTAAAACAATAATCGACAGATTTATCAAGAGCTGTAGCCCTACTTTACTGCAAATACCAGCTGTTTACTTTTAATACGAGCCTAATTAGAAGTAAGCAATCAAAAAATAATGATAAATAAACATTATTAATAAGACCATTAAAACTGTGAGCAATCAATTGTTTATGAGATTTTGAACCTAAAGCATTTTACTGGAAGGTTTTCCTTCCTAATAATTTTCCTCTTGGTCGATGCTCAGCTGTCATCTATCAAATTTGCCCTGCTATCATTCTCAATACCCTCAGCTGACCTCTTAAGGCCAATTTATTCTTCTGACGCATAGCCTCTGCAACCGTCAAATCTGTCTCTCTGCGCGACCATGTCCTCAGCGCAGAGGCTCTGCAATCCTGACTACACGTCAGACGGTCGCAAACCCGTGCAGACCTCAAGCGGAGGTGCGCAGAGCAAAAGCAGCTCTGACTGGTCCTTGGTATGCCTTTCCGGCTGTCTGTGTGGTCGTCCTTCTCGATTCAGCGCCGGGGCGTGCCATTTTTAAAAACAGAGGAACATCTACAATGGACAACTACGACCAAAGTTTAATCGAGGAGGTTCGGAAGTACAACCACTTGTATGATGCCTCAGACAATTATTTAAAGACGCCAAGGTCTCTGCCAGCTCAGCCAGAACCTGTTCCTCTTCAATGTCTAGCAACTCTAGATCCATCTCCATGACCATGATATCTTACAGACGTGTCATTGTCCTTTTGGAAGATAAACACACCCACTGGCGCCGCCAAAGTTCTTGTGACCGTCTGCCGAAGTTCTTGCAAGTTCTTCAACAGGCTCCCCCTTGCGCTTTGGCAGGAAACTGCTGTGCGTCCCTAGAAATTCCAGACCGACGGTGCAGAAGCATACCAGCAAAACTGGTTCGCGACAAGAACCAAGCGACATTTGATGTGTGCGGTTGCAGAAGTCTAATCTGCCCTTTAGAGTTTGCTCATAAAGATTTAATCAATCCAGCCTTTTTTTTCTCCTTTTATAATGTTANTGATTGGTTGACGCTCAGCATCCAGCTGCAAAATGTCAGATTTCCAAACTCCAGCATCCTCTGGAAGCTCAAAACTCGCCACTCGTCTTAGCCGTATCCCATAGACTAGGCGTCTGAACCAAACGCTGCTTATAACGCATTCAGTGTGAATGCACCGAATGCATTATGCGTTAGGCGTTAGTGTAACCTTTTTTCCAGACAGCTTTAGTAAGCTGCTCTAAGTGCTAACAAAGATGCACTGCAAACCCAGAAACAACAAGCTATTAGAGATACGATTAAACGTACCGTCTTTCTGCTCTCCACCGGTTTAGGAGGCGCAGCTTTTTCTCCATGGAAAACAGCATTCCAAGATGGCACCAAAGTCGGAGGCTTGGTTTCTATTGTGGTAGAAGGAAGAATATTGCAGGTCACAGAACACAGACACAACAAATATGCATTGGTTTAATTTATCTTAATGCTTGTACTACATGCAAAGGGATTTCAGCAGGTTTTTGTGGATGCACAGACAAAGCTCCTCTCTGTCTCCTACCCTCAGTCTTGAGCTGCTTTAGTTTCCCCAAAGCAGAGGCCAGGGAGGATCTGGGGCATGCAAACGGGACAACGGAAAGCGTTTTTCCATGTGGAATGAACAACTTGCTTGAATAACACCAAAGCTACAGGAGAGAAAACAGAACAGAAAAATCAGCTCATTAATACAGATGTCCTAAAAAGTATGCTTTATGCAGGTTCAGGGTTGTAAGCTGCTGTGTAGTTGTGAGAAGGGACAATGAGGCCCTTCACAGTGGAAAGCAGACAGGATGATCTACCAAAGACATACAGCCCTCCATCAGCACCTGCAGCTGGAAGGACAGGGAACCTTGGCCTGTTCACAATAACTCGTAAAGCCATACCATACAGTAAAATCACTGGGCAGGGGCCTACCTGTCCGTAGAGTTTCCCCGCCATCTCTTTTGCAGCCTGGAGGGTCTGAAAGTTTGTGTTCCAGATGCAGAGAAAGTCTGAAAGTCAACGATGACAGGTTCAGGAACCGGAAACAAGCACAGCTGCAGATAACATATTCAAAGTACAGGGAGGCCGATAAATGGGCCAGACGATATTCCCTCCCTACATTTGCTATCCATTGTTAAGATTTTTTTTTGATTTGTTATCAAATGCTTTTTTTGTTAAGATTAAGGCTGTTGTAACATTTATTATTATTGTTTCATTTTTACTGAAGAAAAACAAAACAAGATTGGATGTCAAAAAAAAATATGTATCAGCTAAAAAAAAAAAACTTTAACGCTGATCAGTAATTTCAGGCTTTTCTTTACTTACAATTTGTGTTGTGTTTTTCATCCATTAGTCATGAAGCATAACACGATCTTTGTAGGTCTTCTATAAGTCAAAATCATGGCTGACATCTCTACTTCCCTCTGCATACCTGCATTAAGGGATGATCAGAGCCTTTTTTTGGCTCTATGGACTAAACACGTCGCCCCCTCCCCCATCTGTAGCTATGCACTTCTGGCTTAAATATTTTTCACCTAACCTACAAGAAAAAGTCAGCTGTTTTTTAATGTTTCTGGTCTGGATGGAGTCATGGGACGGA
>NW_015151534.1:29551-33726 GCF_000732505.1 Cyprinodon variegatus | reverse complement strand
TTTTTATTTTTTATTATCACCAATTATAATTTCTTGTTTAGACGAAAAATCTAAATTGTTATCATGGATAGAAATTTATCACGATACCAATAAATGGAGACCCCTACTTGCTATATAGTTGGTAACCATTGGAACATTTATTTTGTTCATAAAAAAAATCCAAAAAAAAAATTAGTTCACCAAAGTGAAAGGAAAATAAAGTCTAATAAAGAACAATAATTAGTGAAATGACTGAATGAATGTCCAAACTCTTGTTTCTAAGTGATTATTAATCTTTACCTTTTCCAGGCCCAGCAGAAGGATGTGGAACCCCGACCACGGCTATGTGGGCGTCGTCCAGGGAGATGGCAGACGCCGCTTCCAGCAGCTGTCCGCCGACAGGAAGACTCAGCAGATGATGACGAGGCAGCGGGACGGCTGGAGCTCCTTCATCAGCTGGTGGAACGCGAACCGACACCAAACTCTGGTAAACGTGACCTTTAGGGTCTGAAAGCAAAAGAGAGATTACGTTAATAGAGACGGAAAAAGAAGCCATGCTAGATTAGCTCGGTTCCTTTAGAATCTGTGGATAGAAGATGGTTAAAATCAGGAGTGATTTACACCACAGCACCTTCTGCTCAAATATTCAAATGAAACTACAGACCATCCTCTAACAGATTTGGACATAATCAGATTTAATATTATATTCACTATACTGCAAGATTGAGCAAATACTGAGACACAAAAACTGGGATTAAACCATTTTTCTTACTACTTCTACACTGCAAAAATTATCCAGAAATAAGTAAAAATGTTTTAAATTTAGTGCATTTACCTTTAATTTAAGCAGGTAAATGAGATGATTTGCTAATGGAAGTAGTATTTATAATCTTAAAATACGATAATTAGATTATGTGAACTTGAAATAAGACAATGAAATAGATTTTTCTTATTTTAAATGTAAATTGTCAAAGTGTCTCACTGACCTCCTCAATTAAACATTAAATAACTTATTTAGGTTTATATTGTTTGCAGTGTACTTATGGAAATGGCATCCGCTTTACCTAAAACAAGATCTTCCCTCGTGATTTTGAAGAAATTTTGCCTTTTTTAAACTTGTGATTAAATCCTTAATAGACAGATTTGTTTCCAAAAAGGATTTAAAGATGCTAAAAGAAGTCTCTAAAAACCCTAAAATGTTGACCTAAAGGAGGCGCGTGAGCAAACAGACATTTGCATTGCTTTCTAAGAAAAGCATTAAGGTAAGATTGAAGTTTGGCAGAGCTAGACAAAGATCCAGACCTCTGGTCGTATGTTCTTACAACAGATGATTAAAAACCAAAAAAAAGTTATGCATTTGGTCATCAAAACAGAGAAAACATTCAATTTTTATCCTAATGCAGAATTCAAAGAGGATAAGAACGGCTAATGTGGGGGTTAACGTTTTTTTCACTTACATACAACCTTTTGTTGACAAATTATGTTTTTTTTTTTTATCATCATATATCTGCAAACCCCTCCTTAATAGAGAAACATGAACACAGCATAAGAACATGTCTGACTAAGTTATCCTACTGGATGCTGAGCTGCTGTCAAAATCCGGACATTAAAAAAAACAAAAAACTAACATTCAAACATTTTTTTTATATATAAGGGAAATGAAGACTTACAGAGATAAAGCAGGCAGATGTTTTTGTCCCTGTAGGAGGCAGAGAAGCTGAGCGGGGAGAGGCCGGGCCCCTCCGGCTCCAGCCGGTATCTCTGCACAGAGTTGGGGTTAACTCTCTGCAGGTAGAGGAAATGATCTCCTTTCTGTGGGCACACAGTGTTAAGAAAAAATGTAAAATACAGAAAACCACATGAAGAATAGTATATACAAAGTATTCAGACCCCTGGAACCTTCAGTTTTCTGCCATATTAAGACTACTGTATGTTTTAATCAGAACTTTGTGTGATTCAAAGTTGTGTAAAAACTGTGGCATGAAAGAAAAAAATGTGCATGCTTCTCATTTTTTTATCAGTGCAAACATTTAAAAAGTGGGACTTTTATTTTCCAACTCTTTGGAATTCATCTAAAGAGTACATACAGTCAGCCTGTGTGAAAATCTATACATCCAGCTCGATCTCGGGTCTCACATACAGAGAATAAACTGCATTATGTAGACCTAGGAACATAGCAACATTTTGGAGAGGTTTAAAGAGAACGGACAGAGCTGCTCGCTCCATCGATCAAACACGGACAGATGATACAAAGACTAGAGCCTGATGCATTATCTGGCGGGCAGATTTATTGGTTGGGTTTAATACCACCTTAACAAGGCACGGCCTGTGGGAGACTCTAAAGCAGACATCCAGAGATGTAACTAAGAATAGAGCAGGGAAAATTGTCGATGGGAAAATAAATTGAGCAAAAATAAAAAGCACAAACTATAATAAAAGAAACCACCAAAGACCGGGCATCTAAGGAGAACACTAAACATACATAAAGAGCTGGAGCAGAATGGCCTAGTCAAAGCCCAGAAATGAATACAATTAGTTTCCTGTGCTGAGAGTCTGTTGAAAGGCGGCCTTGTCCTTTATTTGCCAGAGCCCGGGTTTTATCAGGATCGGACACTGCCATTTTGAAACCGTGCAGAGGTCGTTCCGGGGCGCAGTACGCAACTTTCCTGGCGTGTCCGGCTTTGCATTTCAACTTTCCTGGCGTGTCCGGCTTTGCATTTCACAGATCTCTTCACCTGTTCACACCACAAGCTTCCTTTGAGCCTATCAATAATAAATGGCTTCAAAAGAGCGTGGTGCGCCTCTCGGATGATGGCGAGCAGAGGCTTTCATTGAAATTGGAGCAGAGGATGCTATGCAGGCACATAAGTTCCTGAATGTTATGGTCACCGCTCTTTTTGTTTGCGTAATTCCTACCCTGAGAGCTGTAGTATCGTGGACCGCCGATAGGAGGTCAGGAACCGTGTTAGTGTGATGAGTCAATGGATGTAAAAACCAAGATCGGCACGATTAACTGATCCAAGCTCGATCTAAACTCAGCGTGGCTCGATTTCAGAGGGGTGGTGTAAATGGAGCAATTCACAAAAAAAAAAAAGAAAAAAAAAACAGATCGCAGCAACAGACCATCACAGCATCAATTTCATTTTTTTATCTTTCACCCCACAGTTACACAAGACCTGGTGATCCTATTGCATAAAGTGGCAACAAAATACTTGTGCATTTAAAATGATGAGTGAAAAAGCTCAACAGGTAAGAATACCATTCCAGTTAGCTGTATATGCATGTCATTCAAATGTTTACAGAGCTGTTTAGGGCAGTAACTGTTTAAGATGATGCTTTTAGAGATTTTTCTCTCACCAGTTCAGTTGTGAAGATGATCAGCTGTTGGGTCTCTGCCACTATGCTGGCACTCCACCTACAAACAAAACGAGCCGAAACCTTTAGAGGCTGAAGATTTCCTTCAAAAAGAAGCAAAGATGGCGCAGAACACATCTGATTCTAATGGCTGCAGCTCTCATTATAGCTTTAAAACCATCTGCATTTAAAATTTGACTAAATCACACCAGACATTTCTGGTTTCTAGCAGAAATGATCTTATTCTACCTATTAGTAAAAACAGTTTTGATAAGTGATCTCTTATGAGCAAGATGTGTGAATCATTCTGAGTTATGGACCTGATGGTTTCCTCCTGAACCAGGACCTCCTCTATGGGCTGCTGGGGAGCAGAGAGCAGGGCGTCCAGCTGTCTCACTGCTCCTCCCTGAAACAAGACCACAGGCTCCCCTCCATGTGGACAGTGCACCATCCGGACGTCTGCTGACACCTGACAGAAATGACAAAGGAGGTAGAGGTTCGAACTGGCAGATATTTGTGAAGCACCAATAAAAAGATGGATAAGTATGGTTCGCTTTAGGACAAAATGCAGCGAAAACATTTTGGTACATAGTAACATAATAGTATATCTGTCGGGTAGTGTATTTATAGCGGCTCAAAACATCAGGATCAGGTTTTAAGTCTATATCGCCCACCATTATTCCTATTACTGTCCCAACTGAGTAAATCACACGATAACTTGCAGCAATGACCTAAACTAGTCATCTGTTTTTCACATGATGCATAGGGATGCACCTTAGGGATGGAACGGTTTATGAAAACCGTCCGAACCGTTCGGTTCGACTGTCTCGGTTCGATTCGCG
>NW_015151534.1:24228-27826 GCF_000732505.1 Cyprinodon variegatus | reverse complement strand
CTTAGAAACAGTGAATAAAGGTAACAGCGACTTACTGCCGCCTTGCAAGCTTTATCTAAAACAATGTCATCTTCTTTCCAAATTCTCACCACCTGAAAGAAAATGGGGGGAAAAAATAAAAATAATTTGAGAAAACAAAATAATCCAGGATTTATTTCTATCTGAGCATTATGAGGCAGTTTTAATAGGAACAAAGTAACTTGGAAAAAAAAGATGACCGATGAATCGAAGGTGGAAGTTTTCAGGAACAAATAACAGCAATGTGATAAACTAAAGTAAAAAACTAAACAAAAACATGATTTAGTAACATTTAGCTTTATACAGCAAGTCTTTCATCGACCATTAGGCATCTTTAACATGCTAAAAAATCCTCACAGGTCTCAAATTCAGATTCCTGTTGAAGAAAAAACAAAACATTACTCAGACCTTTTAATGAGAGATCCTCCAAAAATCAGACAAACTAGCAAATAAAAGAATGAAACAACCGCCAGCTTGCTAAAGTTAAAGGACTTGCATTATTTTATCTACACATTAGAAGATCAACCCTAACACCAGCCAGGTAAGGACAACATTTTTAATTCCAACTCAGTTCCCTAACACCACTATATAAGCCAAAGGATTTAGTGGAATATAAATACAAAATATACAAACCAAAGCAGTAATTTATTCATTGCACAGGTTCTTTCTTAGTCAGTTAAATAACATGCTGCGGTCATTTTACACATCTCTGATGTTGCAGCTATTTTCAAATATCCATTACTGTTAAAATGTCCATAGCTGAATATTAGTTATTTATTCTGCAGGGGCACAGTTTCATATTATTAAAACACTTTACAGTTCAATATTCTTCACTATTATGTTATTGTTATACATTTTTCTCAAGTCCACATTTATGTGACCATTTTTTCTAGAATCTTTTTGCAGAATTTCCCCCATTGTGCAACAATAAATCCCCCCATCTGTCAGGCTTTCTGCATGTTCCCACCCCTCTGCTTTATACCTTTGTTTACAGATATTTGAGATCCACCTGTTTTTCAGTGTAGCCCTGTTACTCGGACTGTTTATCATCTGACATGGGAGCTGGTTCAGAGCTCGCCTTTCTTGCTGTGTGTTTCCTGGAACGGGCCGCCTTTTACAGTTGGTTTTTGTATCTCTGCTTCTGTCTCCTTGAACTCCAGTCGGCCTCAGCAGATGGCCGCTCACACTGAGCCTGGTTCTGCTGGAGGTCTCTTCCTGTTAAAAGGGAGTTTTTCCTCTCCACTGTCACTACAAGCATGCCTAGTGTGAGGGATTGCATTGGAGTCAATGAGACGATGCAATCAACAGGTTTCCTTAAATAGAAAACTTTGAATCAGTTTGACTGTATGATCTGGTGAACTGTAAAGTGCCTTAAGATGACATGTGTTGTTAATTGGAGCTGTATAAATAAACTGGATTGAACTGAATCATACCTCTCTTTCTGGCCGTCTTACCACCATGGGGAGCAGAGCATTCAGCCGCAGTGGCCCCCGCCTCTGGAACCCTCTACCACCCTTACTTAGAAACACGGACTCACTCCTCCATTTCAAATCACAATTCATCTCTTTAAAATGGCATATTCTCTGTAATATTAATCTCTTTGTAATTTTTAAATGGTTTTATTCTGTGTTTTGACTTTGTTTCTACCATTGTGTTTTTATCTTTTGTACGGTGGCCTTGATTGTCCAGAAAGGCTTCCTTGAAATAAAATGTATGATCATTGTTATTATTAAAGGGACTTTCTATTCTATTCTATAAGCGATGCATAGCAAAGATCAGTGGATTTGTTTCTTATAAACCTGCATATCTATTTGCTGCTTACCTTGTTGTCAGAGACTGCCACATACTCATTGGTCTCCCTGTTATAAACTGCTGGACAGGTAAGAGTTTGTCCTTGTTTGACCGTCCAGCTGCCTAAAGGCTTCTGATCTGAAACCTGCAGCAACATATGAGAGAAAACATCTGGAATCAAACATTTTGGCTATCAGTAAAAAAATTTAAAAAAAAGTTTAGATTCAACTTTAAAACACCGACTGCAAAATAAAACTGCCTCTGATCAAAGGAGCTTTCATGTTGAGGAAAGCTAACCTAACATTAGCCAAAATGTGTCCCACTGCCATAAACTGATGACTTTCTAAAGAGCTGCTTCTGGCGGCAATGGCATCGTTTTCAAATTAAAAAGATAAACAAACACTATAAAATAAGAGCGATAGACTCAGGAAGGAGATGATAAAATGTAACGGATCTGTTATTTAGACTAGAACAGGATGCTAACACCAGTCTGCACCGATCACCTGGCCACAGGCACTAAAGCCTAAATCTGACCTTATATAGAGTCACGGATCTGGTAGAATCAGTCACGATCACATGGTCACAGTCCCTCTCCTCTTCGATCCCCTGAATTTCAGACTTTAGTTGATTTAAAGCTGGAACGAGTCCGCACAACGTGTATCCCTCACACAGCGCTGCCATGCTGGACCACAAGAAGAACTCGCAGAATCTCGCGAGAGAACAGACGATCGGGGAAGAGGGTAGGCTTGACCACTAGAGGGCGCTGCTGATTCTTCCTGGTTAAATAGATGATGATTCTCTGACTACACTCAAATTTGGTCACCATATTTTTCAGAAAATCCAACAAATACTTTTAGATTTATGTTGATTTGTTATAGTTGTAGAAACATTACCTGATAGTGGTTGCAATGAAATTACGTACATACATTATTATTTATTCTACATATAAACATTATGTTATTTAGTACGGCAGAGTATTGGGGCCAGGCTAGGGATATTTTTGTTAATTTTATTTCAAGTCTTAATATGATAATATTTATTCTTGTTGTGACTATTCTCGTGATTTTGTTACTTAATTCTCATAGTATTACTATGTAAAAAGGATTAGGGCCAGGCCACTGAATTTTTTTTTTATGTAACTAATTGTTGAATTTTATTTCAGTGTAATTTGAGAAAAAAAGTCAGAATTTTTACTTTAATCTCAGAATTTTGACTTTAATCTCAGAATTCTGACTTTAATCTCAGAATTCTGACTTTAATCTCAGAATTCTGACTTTAATCTCAGAATTTTGACTTTAATCTCAGAATTCTGACTTTAATCTCACAATTCTGACTTTAATCTCAGAAATCTGACTTTAACCCCAGAATTTTGACTTTAATCTCACAATTCTGACTTTTTTTTCTCAGAATTCTGACTTTAATCTCAGAATTTTGGATCTTAATGTAGATGGGCACCATGAAGGAAGAGATGTGGGAGGACTCAGCTTCAGTGAAAAAGATGTGAGTTGTTTGGGAGGGCCAGTAACACGTGGAAAATGATGGAATTAAGTGACTTTTAACATGCCAGAGGGGTCCCCAGTGATACTATTTCATTAATGGAAGAACAGAAGGTGATTAAAACAAGAGAGCTAGTTTAGTCTTTAAAACAGACATGGCTACGGCTTGATGCTGACATGTTTGTTAGCTGTCAGAATTCAGTCAGAATTCTGAGATTAAAGTCAGAATTTTTACCTTTTCTTATATCATACTAAAATAAATATAAAAATCAGTTTACTTTTAAAATTTTTTT
>NW_015151534.1:0-23224 GCF_000732505.1 Cyprinodon variegatus | reverse complement strand
ATAGATAGATAGATAGATAGATAGATAGATAGATAGATAGATAGATAGATAGATAGATAGATAGATAGATAGATAGATAGATAGATAGATAAAAATTTAATCTGCAAAACTATTTGGTAAATGGGGTGAAAAATATATTTTGAAATGATAAAATCTTTAAAATATTAAATAAAATGCATTGACTGAAAAAAACAACTGGGAAGAAATTTATTTTAAATAAAAAAAAATAAAATAAAATAAAAAAATGAAACAACCCAGAAAAGTTACTCTCAAAAGCTTTGATTTTGTTTAAAAATATTTTTCATTTTCATTTCTGGATTGCATTTTTTTAAATCTCACTTTACAAAATGTGTTTTTTCAAATCTATATTAACAAATCCAATACTTTGCCTGCAACAATCATGGGACAAAATTCATTTCATGTTAATGACAGTAAAAATGGAACAGAGGTGCCTGTAAACAGCAATTTACTTCTAAATGAATCAATGACCATAAAACCTCCCTCCTTGACTTTGGTTTTGGTTCTATTCAATTTTTGGAAGGCTTTTTTATAACAAAATGAAAAAATACCTTCAAAGCATTCAGGGATTTTTAGCACCCCGTCAATGCACTGGGTTGACACTTCATAACCACATCCCATGGCTTTGTTCATGCAGAAGACCGAGATGATTTCAAGGTGTAAGACACGGTTAGGCTCCAAGTCTTTAATCCAGATTTTCTTTCCTTTGTATAATATTTTTGCTTTTCTAATGGCAACAGCACAAGGAGCTAAAGAAGACAAGGTGAGAAGGAATTATATAGAGCATTTTGTAAAACTATACTTTTATGGTAATCTGTATGTTACAGATACACTTTTATATGAGTTCTTAAAAAAAAATTAATAAATTAAACTAGTTTTAAAATGAAAAAAATTGGATATCAGGCTAAAGCTGACATTACAGAAAAAAGCAATTTCTTGTGAAGAATAAGATTAAAAGCTGCTTAAAGTCTTACTCACAGTTAATTGTATTGTCATTAAGATTGTAGTATTTTCTATTTTTTCAATATTCCCAACAGGCTCACCTTTGCACGATGGTTTTTCAGACCACCTTCCGCTTTTTTGGCAAACAGTCTCCAGGTTTCCTTCCAGTACATATGGGCTTTCACAGTCATATTTGACTGTTTCCCTGTAGAAAAACTCTCTCTTATCATTGGCTGACATATAACCTCTATCAATGTTCTCTGGTGGAGGGCATGTAACAACTGTAAAAAACAAAAACAAACCAACATTTATTTGCCCAGACCTGGTAAATACGTGGGAAAATATCCATGATAGACGAAGCAGAATGTGTTCTTAGTAGCTAAAACATAAAAAATGAAGCTTTGCATCATTGTTTTCTTTGCTTTTCTTGTGAAATGAAATGAAACATGAACATAATTGGATTAAGTAGCTGCTGTATGACTAAACAGGATAAAAGTTAAACAACCTGAACTACATTAGAGCTCCTTCTTACCTCGACACTCAGGTGTCTCGGTCCAGCTTCCACTGGCGGTGCACTCTGCAAACGGGTTGCCAAAAAGAGCGTATGGAGGATTACAAATGTAAGTTGCTGTGACGCCGTAATTGGTTGTGGTTCCTCTGATGGCCTTATCATAGATTACCATTCCGTACAGTGGGACTGGAGCGAGACCACAGGATACAGCTAATAGGACAGAACAATCATCACTGTTTCAATGTGGGATCCCCAGCTTTAGATAAAAAAACACAATATCGAAGACATGTTTGTCAAGAAAAAGGAAAATATTCAGGGAGTCCTTTTTATTTATTTTTATTTTTATTTAACCTTTATTTTACCAGGAAGTCCCTTGAGATAAAATCTCTTTTTCGAGGGAGACCTGGCCAAGAGGCAGCGGTACAATAAGACATATAAAAACACATAAAAACAACATAATAAAATTTTGAGGTGAAGGCCTCCATGTTAATCTCCTGGTTCTGTTCTATCCTTCCGATTTAAAATTTTTTGGTTTGGGTGTCCAAAAATGACATAATAGTGTGTAAAACCTTAAAATTCAGTCATTCAATCATTTTAAATGTTTTAACCTGTTCATGAGTTTGTATCCCTTTGAAAACTTTCTCACTTTTGCAACATGTAAGAAGTTTATTGGGTTATTTGCACATTTATGTGAAGCCGCTGTGGTATGAGCCCCCATCTACTGTAAAGCCTATTCTGAAATGTTCAAAGGGAACCTCTTGCTTATTTACCTTTCTTTCAGTAGCATTAGTTTAATTTGATGCTATTTGTTGCCATCACAACGTTTTCTTTAAAAGAATAAGGTCAATTTAATTTATTTTAAAATCTTGCATACATATGCTCCATTACTCCTGTCCTTAAATGTATAGTGGAGGATTTTCACAAATTTTTGAAAAGACCCGCCCTCTAAACTTTGAAAAACAATGCATATGCACAACCTTGTACCTGCTCCTGAGAGGGAACGCCTGTTAAAAGTGTGTGAGAGCATGCAGGAGCCCATTTCTCCTCATGCACGCTCTGTTTAAAAGTTGCTGTTTGCATCGCTCATACACGCTTACTTTCCAAAAGTAGATGTGCAATTTTCCACTATGTCAGACTCACCATCCGTAATTGAAAATGGGGATGAGCCCGTAGAATGGCCATATCACCCGAATGATTGACAGTCAGGAGGACCACTTATTTTGATGATCCACCCGGAAAGCTAATATTGTTGTCTTTTCTGTGAGATCAACAGAAACAGTGCTATCTTTTCAATTTTGCTTAATTAATACACAAAACATCTATGGAGAACACTGAAAAATTCAGCTGACGCAGCAACCATTGACTATATTTTGGAGAAATGTCTAATTTTGATGCAATGATTAGGGCAAAAACCTAACCTCTATGTTTTCTTTCTAATAATCAAAATTATGGTTTTGTTGATATTCTCCATATCATGAGCCAAATTTGAGAATCTTATGTAAAACCTATATCTCTTGAATTTTCTTGTGTCATGCCATTCGTGGTTTCAATACTTGGTCAGTTCATCTTCTAAACAAAGATTTGATCCAATCTGCTGGGTTAATTGGACGACTGTTTCCAAACTGACTAGGATATAAATGTTTGCAGTTATATCAAATATGTTTTTTAGAGGGGTGGTTTGATTTAACCCTGAACCCCCTGTTGGAACTTAACTTTTTACTGGATTTAAATCACACTTGAGTCAGACTTAGCTTTTTTTTTTAGCACCCTTAAATATTATGCAAATGCTCCAGCATTGAGTTTTTGTATTTTGCCTGTTTTTTGGAGTTCTGTGTTCTTGTTCATGTAATTAAATCACTTGTATGCGATTATGCTTTTAATTTTTCATTCCTTTCTTTATGTTGAAAGATTTCTTTTTCTCTCCTGACCGTTTCTTTGTATCTAGTCTTTGTTTAGTCGTTCGACTTATTTAGCCCTTTTTTTTCTCCCTCAAAATTCCAAGTCTTCAGAGTAAATTAAGCTGCATATCAGTCTTTACTGTTTATCTTCCTCCATGTTTGCTCAGCCAGTTGGCGGCTCCTTCTGCTGCATTCCTTTCTCCCTGTCCCTGCAATGCTTTTGTCCTCCTGCCACAGTTTTTTTCCGCTAACATTAGTTTGCATAATTGCTCATTCAGTCGTGTTGCTTCTCACCTGCCAGCATCCTGAATTCAGATCCTCACTACATCACTAAATGTGCTGCATAAAGTGAAATGAAAGCAACATACGTATGCACTCTGGTGCAGGTGTACTCCATGTTCCATTGGCCTGGCACACTGCTGAGCTGGGTCCAGTCATTATATAGCTATTTAACATGATATGAAATCATCAGAGTAATAAAACACTTAATGTTTAGATTATTATATATCTTATACAATATTTGCACACGTACACAATGAAAAAAAATAAAATAAATTGATTACCCTTCATGGCAGGTGTAGTTGATTGTACTCTGGAAAACTGTATCCTCATAATACAGTTCACCATTAGTGATTAGCTCAGGATGTGGACATTGTTTGGCTGCAGGAAAAAGCATAAAAAACATGAAAATATGAGGGCTTTGCAATTTAGCTATACTTTAATAATAAACAATCTGTAATACACAAGTTTTTTTTAAGCTTGGCGACAAGTTTGTCTATTTATGATCAAATTACGTGCACGTTTGCTTCTATTGGTTTATAATCATCTGTTCTTTAGTTTGCATATTGTAATAATTACAATATGGAAACCTTCCAACACTCTGTTATATTACATCCTGGATTATATTCTGTTATAATCCCTAATTTAGCAGCGGTTTTATGTGGCCTTAAAAGGTTTAAATCAAAGCAGGTTTAATAAATATTCACTTTGGTTGCTACCAAATTTTTAATATTGTCACTGGTTAGTACGATAATTATCTCTGGACATTTACAGTGAGTAAAAATAAAAAATAAAAATACATACGTATGCACTTTAATTTGGTGTTTGTCCACTCTCCATTGATAGTACAAACAATCTTGCGCGGGCCCAACACAGGAGTGTATCCCTGTTTACAGGACAGAGCTAACTCCACACCGGGGTTGAAGAACCTCTGGATGCCAGCCATCTCAATGTTACCCTGCAGGTTAGGCCGGGAACATACTGAAAAAAGTAAATTAGTTAAATCCTTTATATAGAAAAGTAAAATAGCATAATATAGGTACAGTTTTCCAGCTATATAAGAGCTTTAACTCCAAAACATCGCATGATCTGCAGGTGGGAGTTTGGGGTTATCATTTTAAATATTCCATTTAACTAAAATATTACTTTATAGTTTTTTCTCTTTAGGAATTACTTTAAAAAAAAGAAGAAAATCTGACTAAAGCGGAGTTGAGAAATAATTACCAAACAACACAACAAATGAAAAGTTTCACCAGCCAAAGCTAAAAGAAAATTTCTGCTTGAATTCATCATTAATATACCCAGAGGTTTAAATAGTGAAGAATAAAGTGGAGTAAATTGCATTTGAAGATGTGTGAAATAAGAGCAGTCATACCACTGTGTTGGGAAGTCACTGTTGTCACCAGCAGACAAGAGCAAAGCAGAAACAAACGCTCCATCTTCAGAAGAAACACACAGACCCTGCTCTCCTCTCCTGTAACCTCCCTTCAGCTTCAGATCCAGACTCTCTCTGTCCCACTTTCAGCTGTTTGTGTTCCTCTCAGAGTAAACAGACCAGCGCAGCATGAAGCAGCTAACTCCCTTTAATAACACTTTGGAAGCCTTGCGAAATTTTACTGACAATCGAAACTAAAAGGGTAAAATTTCACCAAAAAAAACATAAAAAATGCTCCCTTTCTCATTATTAAGTGCTTTTTGGTAATTTTCCTCCTGTTGTTTCTATAATTTAGTCTAATTAAAATTGGTAAAATAAGTCAAAAGCTCTAATAATCTTCATCCTGTTTCATCTGAGAGGATCGATAATAAACAAACACGGCTAAAACTGACATTAAACATGTCCCATAAAAAAAACATAAAAATTCAAATACGTCAATAATAATTCACACAATTAAATTAGTTTTTTCATTTAAAAAATAACACCCCATCACAAATAAACCCGAAAGGAACTGATGGTGTCTTTTTTGGGAAAAGGACAAAATAAACAATATCAGACAGGAATCAGCTATATAATGCATAAAATCTTTATTTAGATCAAATAGGAATTAGCTACGATAAATCAGACATTATTTCCTTATAAATGTGAATATTTTTCAATTTCTTCAGCATCATTTCACTGGGTTCTTTATCACAACTTTCATACAGATTTCCCACTGTTAAGTTCTCAATCAGATATTACCACCAACATGTGCATTAGTGACTGACAATTATATTTTGAATGTTATCTCATTTTTTTTTTAATGCCGTTTACAAATCACAGTGGTGTTCAAATTTGAGTTATTTTTCATTTACCAAGAATAAGACACAAACTAAAGGCAGGATTAAACCACAGTCACCATTTGGGTTGGGAAAAAAAAAATAATCAAAATTTTGATTTAAAATAGCAACGCGATTCTTCCCAACAATCAATACTGCAAGTGTTTCCATTTAAAATTGAGATTTTATTTACTTTCATTGACAGGTTTTACTGTTGCATGAATATTGATAGTTGGAATTTATTGATTTCACATTGGAGAAATTTACCTCTGCATTTAACCCTTCCCCTTGGGGAGCAGTGGGCTGCCATTGTGCGGCGCCTGGGGAGCAGTGTGGTGTTTAGGGTCTTGCTCAGGGACCCAGAGTGAAGGCTGTGGGGATCAAACCAGTTACTTGTAACCTTCTCAGAGCACAATCTCACTGCTCTAACCACTAGGCCATCACTCCACAAAGGGCACTAACTTCTACTAACATACATTGATCTTTTATCTTAATTTATTTAATACTTTTGACAAATTAGAAATTGAATGGACCTTAAAATAACACTTGCTTTTAATTGGCATGATATAAACTTATATGTAATTGAGCTGGGATGCACTTTGCAATAATTTTTATTAGAGGTTTATAGTTGCAGTATCACACATTTTGATAATCTTGCTTTTATTCACTGACAATGTAAATTTTAAAAAAAAGCTTGAGATATGATGATGATGATGATGGCCTTCGTCTCAGCGTGGTTCTTAATATTGGCTCCATTAATTGCTCAGGAAGGTCTTGGAGAACTTGTTGGGTTTGTAGCGGGCAGAGCGGCACACGTCCTGATTTCTGATGGAAGGTTTTTAGACCTTAAGTTGTACTCTATTTTGCCTGGTTCTACAAGAGAAAAAAAATCAGAGACATTTGATGACAGTCACTTTCAAAGGCATCTATAAGACATTTGAAGAAGGTGCAACATGATCATTTTGATCTGACTCACCCTCAAAGCAGTCAGGAATGGGGAGGTTTCCATCGTTACAGGTGCTGGCAACAGGGTAGCCACATTTATCAACTTTGTTCTTACAGTAAAAGACAACGGGCTCTTTATGGAGCACTCTGTTTGGCTTCAGATCTTCAATCCACATCTTTCTGCCATTGTAAAAGATGCGCCCTCTTTTGATGCCAACTGTGCAGGGAGCTGGATTAAAAAAAGCAATTTAATACGATTTTAACTCTCACAGCAAACATCAAATAAAAAAACCCCAGAAATGTTTTACAGGTGCAGGTTTTTATTAACGCCCTAAAAATGCAGCCAGACCAACTTAGGAATCTCCCACAACAGAGTTACATAAATATAGAGTAGAAGACTGAAGGGAGAGCTAATTTTCTCATGACTCACCCCTGCAGGCTGGCAGTGATGACCAGGTTCCTGTGTTTTGGCACTGAATCTCAGCCTCACCCTCCAGAGTATAGTGCTCATTGCAGGAATACTTAACCTTCTCTTTGTATCCATGTTGCCTCATTATAGCAAATGTGATCACACCATTGGGTATACTTGGTGGAATGGGGCAGCTCACCTCTGTAACGATAATGATAATAAATACTTTCATTAAGTTCAAAACAAGTACAGAAAATGATGGACATATAAATCTAATATTTAAAGGGGTAATAGAATGCAAAACAGAGGTTCCATTGTCGTAGATGAATAAGGATAGTTCAGTGGGTGAAATGGACGTACAGAGAAGTTCAAACACCATCAACACCTCCTTTCTCTGCAGATTTCACAATTCTAAACTTCCACCATAAAACGGGCAAATCCAAACAAAGCACCAAATTGACGTCAACTTGGGGATGTTGCTTTATTTGGTTCTGGCCTGGAGTTTTGTCACGACCCGAAATTAACATACAGACCTGGTTAACTGGCCCAAGGGAGGAGGGAGGTACGAAGTGTCGACTGCTGGGCTGATGACGGGACCAGACCTCGGCAGGAGGAGGGGATCTGAGGGCAGGTAAGGCAGGCGGGGGGAAGCACGGGGCTGCTGGTGTCCAGGCTACCGTCACTGTGTTGGGTTCGGTTGCTTCATCCCCCGCTGGCTCCCTGCCCTCGGCTCGGTTCAAGTGCCCGGTGAGTTTAAACTACGCTCTGCATTGTAGTCGACAAAATTCCCGGACGATTTTGAAATTCCCCCCGGACATTTTTTAAGGTATGAAAAATAGGACATGTCCGGGAAGATTAGGACTTCTGGTCACCCTACCATATCAACAATTTCGATGTTTCAGTGAGTGAGCGCTTGTTGCTATGATGCGTCTTTGCTCAGGAGCTTTGCTCGTTGTAAACCAACCAATCAGAGCACAGCTCATCTTAATTTTCATGATTATACCATAAAAGGAAGAAAACCTGTTGTTTCATTCTGGGGCTTTTAACCAGGCTTGCATTAGGGCTCATAGAACAGCAAATATGCCATTTTCAGCCCAACTGATGTTAGACACCCTATTCAGAGACCTTAAGAACCAGCACCAAATACCCTATAGAATCATTTATGACCCCTTTAGTAAAATGAGTATACTAGCTACATCAGAACTCCTACATTCATGCATATGCATCACCAAGCTGGTTTCACCTCTACAAACAGGGGGTTCAGTTGCTCTCCCATCAGCCATGCAGGACCCTCTTTCATACGTTGGTGCCTTGGGTGGGTTGCACTCGTAAGTCCAGCCTTGTCCATAGATAGTTTCTGTTCCTGTTGCCGGCTTATCGTAGGCGATTCTTCCCTCTCTTGGTGGTCTGGGTAGTGGACAGCTCACACCTGTTGAGTTAGAATAAGAAGTTAGTTTAACTGCGTCCATAATTGACATGTGGGACATTTGAAAGCTGTTGGGTTGTGGGTAAGTCTGGTATTCTTCAGGGGTCAGTCATTGGACTATTCTCTACTCTCATTAGTTGTGGTTGCTCTTATTTTTAATTTTTTTCTAAGATTCATATTGGTATTATCCTCCATGTATTGTATTTTTGGATTTAATGCTCTTTAAAGTTACTTAAGGAAAATTGGCAGGAAGAACATTTTTGAACACTAGTGGCACCAGGGCAGATCTCACTGAGATTGGAACCCAGAGGTTCTTCTCGGGTCACTGAACTTGAACTAGGCCGCTTCTCTATGGAGTTCAGATCCGGTGTGTATGTTGTCCAAACAATTACAGCAAGGGAAGACAAGTTTATTTGTATAGCACAATTCATTACATGGACAATTCAAAGTGCTTTACATGAATTAGATCATAAAATAAAAGCAAAAATATTTGTAAAACAAATAAAACAATTGGACCACAAAAAAAAAAAAAAACATGATAAAAGCAAGTAGAGAAGAAAATAGAACAGTTTGGATCACAACCTTAACCTAATATGTCTTCCAAGAGTTTTTTCCAAATCAGTGGAGCAGAGGAACTAAATGCTGCTTCTCCATGTTAGGCTCTAGTTCTGGGTGAACAGAGTAGCCTGGAACTAGAAGACCTGAGGGGTCTGGGAGGTTGATACACTGACAGCAGATCTGTTATGTATTGAGGTGCTGAACCATTTCTGTCACACTAAATCACAGTTGGGGTGCGAGGGTTGCTGGTGCCCATATCCAGCTGTCTATGGGCCAGAGGCAGGGTACACCATGGACAGGTCGCCAGTCCATTGCAGGGCAACACAGAGACAAACAGGACAGGTGCTGAACCATTCAGTGATTTATAGAATAACAGAAGGGTTTTAAAGTCTGGCTACAGGGAGCCAGTGGAGGGACGTCAGAACCGGACTGATGTGCTCTAGTTTCTTAGTTCTAGTGAGAACATGGGCAGCAGTGTTTTGGATCAGCTGCAGCTGTCTGAAGGACTTTTTTGGCAAACCTATGGAGACGCTGATGCAGTAATCAATTCTACTAAAGACAAATGCATGAATGAGTTTCTCTAGATCCTACTTTAATCCTGGAGATGTTCCTCAGGTGATAAAAGGCTGATACCATGTTCAATAAAATCTTTTCTCCATAATAGTAAACAGTGGAGGGAAGCTAAAAGTGCTTTCATTTTTTGATGTGGTCAATATTGAGAAAGCTGTAGTTTTTACACCTCTGGGAAATCCCCAAATCTTTTCAAACTGTCAGAGATTTTCATACTTTACCCTCAACGAACTGGGATTCACTGCTTCTCTACTCTTGCTCAAGATTCATGGTTTGGAAATGTTACGTATATGAACTTGTTTTGTAACTTTAAAATAAGATTTTTTTTCTGTGTGTGTGTTTTCATGTTGGTTCATTACTCTGAAAAAACAGTTAATAGTTTTACTCCTTTATCTTCAGTTCTGCCGTCGCCGAGCAAAAGGAATTTAAAAGTTGTTATTCATTTCCTGAACCAAAGTATGTTGGCCTAAGCAGGACTGATTCTAGTGTAACTGTTAGACTTTGTAAATATCTCCTAGGCTACTTGATAGCCTCACAACTCTTCTCAACTTTGCTTCTACAACATGTTTTCCTTCCACTTAACTATTAATTATTAGGTTTAAAAAAGAAAGCTACTTTAATAATGACCTATTTTTTAGTGGTTTCTCCACCTTGTGGGGCCATTGGGATCTATCTGCTGGAAAGACTTGGTAGACTTTTACATCATATGGATAGATTAAGATACGTGTTTTTTTTTTTTTCATCACTAACAACAAAATCTATCTAGCTATTTGAAACTAGATGATCATTGTGTTTTTTGCCTTATTTTATATCAAATGGATTATAGACAACTGCGATGGACTGGCAACCTGTCCAGGGTGTACCCTGTCTCTTGCCCATTGACAGCGGGAGATAGGCACCAGCACCCCTCGCAACCCCACTTGGGATTAAGCGTGTTCGAAAATGGATGGATGGCTTATAGACAACTTTGGCCAGTCTGGATCTTTTAAAAAGTGTATCATAAATGAAGACAGAGGGTATGGTTAATGTGTCTTACCTTTGCAAACGGGAGGCGGATTACTCCAAGTGCCGTCATGTAAACACCTGCTTTCATTAGCTCCAACCATGACATACCTGATGAATGAAAATATGTTTCTGTAACAATCTACAGTTGTAATTGTAAGGGAATAATGGACATTTTGCTCTGGTCTTACCCGTCATCACAGGAGAAGTTAAGAACGCTCTTAAAAGGAGCTTCTGTTCTGCCTTTTGCAAATGGCTGCAAAGGCCTCGGGATCTGGCACATCTTGGCTACAAAAAAAAAGAAGGTGAAGGCCACGTCTTCAGAGCATTACTATCTGTGCTGGACGACCCGCAGAATTACATGCAAGGATCATAGTCAACCTTATTCTCTGTTTTAAACTTGCAAAATCTCAACAACAGCATTAAAACAGACACTGCAGCTTTAACTCACGGGAACATGCAAGGTTTGCTGATGTCCATTCTCCAGCAGCCGTGCAGGTTATCCTGGGGAGGGAGGCCGTCGAAGGTAAGTAGCCCTGCTCGCATGAGAGGGTCACCTCCTCTCCAACCTCAAACACACGTTTCAGGGACGAAATATCAACTCCATCAGAGAAACGAGGCCGGCCACATACTGCAAGAGAGAAGAAACAAAAGTGAGCGATGGTTTCTTGATTTAAAAAAACCTCTTTTAAAACATGATCATGCACAAGTAGTTTAATTTTTTCTAAATTCCAAATCTGCAAATGTACCTTTTGCAGGTGTTACAGTTGTGCAAAAAGCTGCAAGGCTAAGAAGCAGCAAAGTGGGAACCATCTTCTGAGGGGTTGAAATCGGCTCTGGTTACCCTAGATCTGAGTGGGGAGGGAGTTGGATGAGACCTATTTGGTTTTAGCCACAGTGTTTGCTTCATCCAATCAAATGCAACTTCAGATTTGCAACTTCACACTATTGATCAAGGACAAAGTCCACATTGCATGCATGCAGACCTGTTTGACTGAATGTTGGTTTTAAACTTCGATCTTGTTGATTAAACAGTAGACAGACAGTCTCATGTGAAATCTTGTCAAGTAGAAAAGAAAAAAATAACAACAGTTATTCAACAGGCCTTATAATAATTGAATATAAATTGGGTCCTATGAATTGAATTTATAGAACCCAAATTCAGAACTGAAGAGGCAGAGATGATTTATTGTAATGAAAGAAAATAACTTGGTTGACTCTAAATGGAAATGAAACTAATGACTTAAATCTAAGTGTAACTGAACCAACAACAGAACCAGAAACATGTCAGATCTCCACGGTACCAAAAAAGCCCTGATCTGTTGCTACTTCTTTGACTATTTTCCAGTAAATGTTGAAGGTTAATGGATTGCACCACTCACCCTGTGCAGCTCTGTGTCATTTAGGAATATTTGTCTTCTGTTTAACAGGGCAGATAACTCCCTGTAGGTCAGTGAACTATATGGGAATTATAAGTCACTAAAAGCAAACTGTGTTTATTTGTGCAGCCTGATAAAAATGCATCGTCATGAAGTTTGGGATGAACTGCTAATACAGAAGAATGAAGATTAAAATATATTTAAAAAAATATAATTTTCTGCTCTTTTTATTTGATCTTCTCAAAAAGGGGGTGGAGGTTGGCTGAGGATCGAAATGCAGAGATGATGGAAGCAGAAAAGAGTTCTTGCAGGTTTAATAAAACCGAAGGCAACCAAAACAAAAATCCCAAAAAACAAAAAATACTATAAACAAGCAAACAACAAAAAAACATCAAAAAACAAAAAAACAAACAAAAAAAAAAAAACAGGGGAAAACTATGGAAGAGGATTAGGGCCACTGAAAAAAAAAAAAGTTAACAGATTTTTTACAGTATTTTATTTAAGTATAGTATGGGGAAAAAGTCAGAATTCTGACTTTTTTTCTCAGAATTCTGACTTTTTTTCTCAGAATTCTGACTTTTTTTCTCAGAATTCTGACTTTTTTTCTCAGAATTCTGACTTTTTTCTCAGAATTCTGACTTTTTTCTCAGAATTCTGAGATTAAAGTCAGAATTCTGACATTAATCCCAGAATTCTGACTTTAATCTCAGAATTCTGACTTTTTCAAAACAGAAAGACATAGATAACTGAAAACTCAAAGTCCAAAAGGGGAGAACCATAACAGGTCTTCTTCATGAAGCCAACCCTCTGACATGTTTGTTTGTTTCACAACAAAAGCTGAAAAATAAAATAAAATAATTGATCTAATTAATTCAACATCATATGTGGGTTATTTTGTCACTGATTATTTAGGAGAATCACCTAAAACAGGCTGTTTTATGTTAAAATTTCAATAAAATTTTCTTTTTCTTATTTATGATAGTTTTTACTTGTGGGAGATTAAAGAAATTAACTCTATATGTGCAAGCATATACTTCACAAACAACCAAATAATGTATGTACTTACAAAGAGGGGAAAAAAAGCTTTCTGCAAGTGTTTATGTTTAGGGGTAAGAAAGTTTTATGTTTTTTTTGCAATCAGAGCCTAAACAATGAACTCCACTCATGCAAAACACCACGCTGGATCTGTTTGCTTAGGTAAGTCTGAACCCGCAGCTCCAGCTCTTTTTTTATGGTATCAGATCATGTAGATTAAATTTCCCTTTTATATACCAAAATGACTCATCTAACTGTGGTTAAGATAACTGCATTATCCTCAGCAAGGCCCAAGTCTCAAAAAGGCCCGAATAAAAAATTTATTTTAAGGGCCTCTATTGTTGCAGATAATATTGATTACTGCAATCAACAGGAACAAAGTCAAAAGTATCTTTATTAGTCTCCCTTTGATGGAATTTTCTTTGGACACAAGTCAAATTATTCACACTCCTATCAAAACCTCATTGCTGCTCCAACAGCTCTGTTTACCATATACCTGTTGGATGCATCATCTAGATTTACTAAAAGTAATAAAGTAAACTAGTGTGCAGATTGCTTTATTAAGAGAGTGGAAACTTTTTGGTTCCAAATGGATTTTACAAGAAAAACACGCAGTGCAGGAACAAAAACAAATAGAAAAGGTGTTATTAAAAATAAAAATGATTCATTAAATTGTACAAAAAAGAGATTAAAAAAGATGAAGCTCGTCTCTGTTCTATAAACATAAGTTTGTTTTAGAAGAGTTTGCACTGATCCTTTCTCATCTATGTCCATCTGGCTCATCTTTTTTTTTCTTCCATTGTTTATGTATAATTTCAACTCAGTTAAAGGTAATTTGCTTAATTATTGAATAGAAATTGAGCTTTTATTGTCTCACAATGGAGAAATGACCTCTCTGCATTTAACCCATCCCCTAGGGGAGCAGTGGGCTGCCACTGGGCGGTGCCTGGGGAGTATTCAGTGGTTAAAGGTCTTCCTGAGGGTCCCAGAGGATGGGGATCGAACAGGTACTTGCAACCTTCTCAGAGCACAAGCGCACTGCTCTAACCACTAGGCCATTACTACCCCTGCACCCGAAAAGAAATAGAGAAAGATATTCCTAACTTTTTTCGCACAAATAATACCGTGTATGTATTTTGTCTTAAATAAGGAGAATAAGTTAAATATCTATTCACAATCACAGCTTTGACAAACTTTGATCATACCTTAGATACCTTGTTTAAAATATACTGTAACCCATTAATTTCCAGTAGAGTTGTCTGTAGGCTTTGAGGAAGAATATGTAATGCTCATTTTTCCCACATGGTGGCGCCTCCAGCCTCAGTTCTTCCAGTGGAACCCGGGGCCTTCTCCCTCCCACTGTGGATCCTGTTGCGTGACATCAGCCAGGCGAGAAAGAAGGAAGACGAGCGAAGAAGAGTCAAGATACACAATAGTACACAGGACCTGAACCGGAAATTGGTTCTCCAAAATAAAACAACCTAACTCTGAAAAATCTTCAGAAAATTGTGCTTTCTTTTTCTTAAGAAATGTTTGTCTGCTGTTTTTCCTTTCTTTTCTTTTTTTTCTTTTTTAGGAAGATTAAAAAAAATTGTTGAAATATCGTAGTTTGATTTTAAAAGGTGAATTTACAGAAGGGCAGCTCTTGATGACTTACATGATTTCAAATGTTCTATGTAAGGCTTTCATGTTTTATATTTCAGAAGATTTAACCCTTTTTAGGGCAGTTGCAATTTTTGATCCCTTGTATACCCCTTTCAAATGAACCCCTCCCCCCCCCCTTCCCTCAGTGAGGTCTAGAAGCACAAGATCTATATCCAGCTATTCATCAAAGATTCTGCTACATGGCTGTACATCTTATTTTGGCATCTGACCAATTAGATGAGCCCTTGAATGATATATTACCAACTGTAAATTAAGTTGGAAAAAAAGTGAACAACTCAAGAAAAAAAAAGGTAAAGAGCTAATTGAAAAGTTAAAAAGTTAATAAGTCTAGTTAACAATTATATTTAGGCTTATAAACTAAAAAATGTAAGTGCTAGTTTCAGCATTAATGTATTAAAATGTATGTTGGACCAAAAAAAAATGTGTTTCTTTCACTCTCAGAGTGTTTTTCACAAGTTTCTAATAGAAGCACTTTTGTTATTTTTTTTTTTAAATATTACACTGACATATATTTTTGCCATCAAAATATCCCTATTTCTTGAATGTTACAAAGGTAATAAGGTCTTGTCCTGGATTCCAATAACACTATTGGCTTGAAATGTTTTCACATAGTTTCACAAAGTATTTCACATAGTGCCCTATAAAGGGTTGATGAAAGCAGGGTGATTAAAAGCTTCACCGATGAAAGCTCACACATAAGCATGGACCTTAAAGCTGTTAGAATTTGGTTCTTTTTTTTTTATAAACGAGGAGAAACATTGTACTGCAGTGAATTAGAAACTTTGGAATAAAGAGTGTTGATCAAACTGAATTAGATTGAAAGTATTTTACGAACAAAAATATATCAATTAAATTAGTTTGTTAAATATATATGTTTGTGTTGTGTGTGTCTTTAAGAAAAACTGTGGTACTTTATAGGTGTATTTTAATGTTTACAAAGTGTAATGGATGAATAAGGTCTGGTTACAGCTAATATTACTTAAAATTGCGATGATGATGTCAGTTGCAATATATCAGTATTTTCTGCGCATCCGACACTAATCTTTAGTATTTTGTTTAGTATTGGCACCAGTTTCCATTAGAACCTATCCATATGGCTAAATATTACACAAAAAAAAAAAAAAGAAATGCATTTCAACACCAAACAATGACAGTGCTCCAAAGAGTCATTTGTAATATTAATACAGGACATACTTTTATTGCAATGATGATGTATCTTCACATACTGTTCAGCATGTAGATCTGGTGATTTTTGCCACATTGATTACAGATGAAGAGACGGGGTCATACTGTCTGCTCTTTGTTACATCTCTCCATGTTTTCTCACTGGAAACACAACAACCCTAAATAAAGGTCACAAGCCAAAACCAGATGGTCTGTTACCTAATAAATGACCATGTTAACTAAATATTCCAAGTGTTGTGGAAACTTTTAGATGACCAGGTCATTGATTTTCTTAATGTGCACGCTGTGACAGAGCGTTTGCTAGATTTTAAACATTATTGTGGAACTGTTGATTTTGTTAAAAAATGTTATTTTTTTAAAAATAGAAATAAGTTTCCCGGTGGTTATTTATTTTCTGCATTTTTTCCTTCCACCCAACTTTCCATTTATAAGCATGAATACAAGTATAAGAACATAAATATTTTTTTTATAGCAACTTTTTTTGTAGCTTAATAAATTGTCAGGAAAATCAATGACTCTTTGTGGATAAATCTTCCTCAGACTTGTTATAAAATAACATTTTAGTAATGCAGACTGCATTTGTATTAGCCTTATGTAATAGCCTAACTGCCAAATAAACTAAATGAAAGGTTTGTTTAGCTGCATTATTTATAAATATCATATAGCATTATATTTCCCTGATTTAAAGAGTCCTTCTTTTGATTCAGAGGCAGTTAGAGGATGTAAACGTTTTCCTTCCACCCAACTTTCCATGTATATGCATGAACACTAAACACTAAAAGAACCGCCATAGTTTTTTATTTATTTATTTTTTGCAATACTTAGTGACTCTTTATGGTCAGCTGTCCAACATTTTCTATATTTGTTGGAAAAGAAAATTTTACTCATTAAAACCTGTTTTTTCAACAGCCTGATGTAATATTCTAACTGCCTGGTAAACAAACTGTTGGGTTTGTTTAACTGTAAACGTTAAAATAAACAACCAACGATTTTAACTGCTTCAACAGTACTTTCCCCTCGACTTTACAGTATCCTACTTTTGATTTGGAGGCATTTAGAGGAAGCAGAAAGTGTCAGCCGCGCCAGCTTGACAGATCAGAGCTGTCAGTGTCAGGCAGGCAAGCAGGGAAATCCCTCAGACCCAGTAACTCCAGTGTCTCCAGTCTGGACAGCCGCTTCGCTCTCTGGCTGAAGCCTGCTAGTCTGCTCGGACTGAGGAACACCCAAACCCAGGAAGGAGCTAAGCTTTCGCATTGATCGCTGGATTTTCTTTATAGATATTTAAGGGGACGCGATGGCAGATGTAAGTTTCAACGAATCGTCCAACGCGGACGTAGCCAACAGGTTTGCGCGTAAAGGCGCGCTGAGGCAAAAGAACGTCCACGAAGTGAAGGATCATAAATTCATAGCCAGGTTCTTCAAGCAGCCGACTTTCTGCAGCCACTGCACCGACTTCATCTGGTAAGCCTGACTCCTTCTCCCACCTCCACCCGCCTGTTGCAGATCGGATAACTTCGCTCGACTCCATCGCGTAACTTCAGGGGTTGGCACCACCTTCCCAAACCTGCACCCCTTTAGATCTCTGAGGGATCAAACTGCTGGGATTCCTGTAGGAGACTTTGCAATTTCTGTCCTGATGAATGGGAGGAGTTGTTACTGTTGTAGGCCCATTGGAAGGGATTCATCACAGGAGACTGGGGGAAAACAGTGATTTTAAAGCAGTTAGATTAAATTCTGGTGGATTAGGTGCTGTGTGAGATTATCCACTCATAGGCTGCCATCATAGGGCAGCATAACCATGCTCACCTTATTAAGTGACAATTTAGGAGAGAGCCCCAGTATGCAGTGGTGGCTGCACACTAAATCTACCAGTTTTATTTTTATAGGGACATATTACAAAAAAAAGGAATAAAAAAATACATATGTATATATAGTATATGCATCAAACAAGGGAAGAGTGCATCCTTTAGAATAGGCTTTTAAATGAGCCACAAAGTCTTACAGGTAAAAACTGTGATCCTATCTTAATATATCTGGAGCTCAAAGTTACACACTTTAATTTTCTAAACAATTGCTAAAGTAAACCACAACAGTCAGTTTCAAATTATTTTTTTTAGTATTACTGTTTCAGTGCATTGGCCAAAACAGGGGCCAATTTTCCAGTTGCACGGCCCCTGGCCCCTGTCTAGAATCGCCCATGCCAGTATGCACTGGGAGAACATGCACACTCTGACTGGAAGACTATAAGCTGTGTAACTGAGGGAAAAAACAAAGAAATCTGCAGGAGTCACACCTCTTCTCTTCTTATCTGCATTCTTCAGCAAATAACTGCAAAGCAACGGCTGTGATTTTTGTCTGATCAAATATTTTAAGGACTAATGTGCTGCCATTCCGCCCACATAGTGAAACCACTAAGGCGGCTGGTTCTCAATGGAAATTCTGAAAGTTGCTCATACGGAAAAAGGAATTTTCTTGCTAAACGTGTGCTCATGTTTCCAGTTTACATACTCTGGACATGGTTTGGAAGTTAAAAAGGAGCAAATTCCTGCCTTTTGTGGAGCACTTGAACTAGACAGATCACTTTGGCTTCCCATTGAAGTCCTTTTCTGTAGGCACACCCACGTTTAAAGTCCTCTGTTCTTTAAGGTGTGTGTGTGTGTGTGTGTGTGTGTGTTTGTGTTTGTGTGGGGATCTCAGGCCCTTTATGGCATGCTGTTGGCAGGCTGACATGTGCCACTCCTTCACAGTTAAACATATCAGCATTCTGCTTAAACATGAAGTCAGAAGACTTGTTGCTTGTCTTTGAAACTCAGGTTCCCATAATCACGCTGTGGTTGAACACACAAATGAAGGCAAAACAGCCCAGAAAAACCTGTGGTGACACGTACCTGCAGCCCTCATGTGGCTGTGGAACAGCTAACTACATACCATATTTATGTAATTGAGGTTTTAACTTTGTAACATTAACTATTATCTCACCAAAATAATCCCAGAATGGTTTTGATTTGTATCATAACATATAATATGTTATATATATATATATATATATATATATATATATATATATATATATATATATATATATATATATATATATATATATATATATATGATTTTAACATCAGTTTGTGTAGGATGACAGTTTGTTTTAATACTAAATCCATGTACATACATCAAAGTAAATTAGAGACATTTATACTTTCAAAAGTTAATGTGTTTCTGTTTAATTCATACTGTAGACACGTTGATTTTTATCTAGTTAAATTCTCTTAATGTTGATGATTTATGACTCCTAGATGATAAAACAACCAAATTCAACTTTTAAAGAAATTTCAATTTTGAAAAGGGAGGGTGGAAAAAAGCCATCACCAACAGAGTCATAGGGAAGACTGCTTCTGTCACATTCCTCCAGGATACAGTCACTAATTTCCTCCAAAGGGGGCGATGACCAACAGATCGTTCCACATTCATAACTATGGAAAGTTGAGTGGAAGGAAAAAGTAGAGTAAAAAAGTGAGCCTATGTGAATACTGAGGTATTAGAAAAGCCCAGGTTGCTTTTGTAGGCACCTTCTGCTTGCTTGTATTGTCAGATCTTGTGTCTGATCATGACTTAACCAAATTATTCAACATTTAAGGTCAGGTTAGTTTGCTATTCGGTCAAAAATGCTCATTCTATAGTAATTAGACCAGATATAATAAGAGCTCTCAGCATTGGGAGGCATCTAATTCTTTAAAAAAATGAAAGCATAATCATCATAAACCATAAAACATTAAGATGACTTCATACTACTGTCAAAAGTTTTTTTTTTAAATCCTTAAAAGAAGTTTTCTCTCTGCCAAGACATAATCAAACATCAGGAGTGTGGATGCTGTTGCCAATGTTCTAGATGGGTCTGTGTTTGGTGACTCTCAAAGCACTGACCTTGTCTCTTGTCCAATCCTTAAGGTTAATTTTTATTATGTTTTTTCCTTCCACCTAATTTTCCATTTATATGCATGTATAAATATCTACAAGAAATTGTTATTTTTTTTTATTTAGCAACAACCTTTTCTCCTTTCAGTTTACTTAACATGGTAATAACATCAGTGACGCTTAAGTGGAAAAATCCCCCATATTTGTTATTATGCATTTCTCTGTTTCAACTGAATTACTTAAACCTGCTTTTAATAATATATATTTTTAGATGTAACTTTAATATTTCTAATCTATTGAAAAACTCTAATTTAACAGTTATGTCCTTCTTTGAACAGCCGTTTCCTTGAGATGAATGTAATGTGAATCAAAGCAGGTGTGATTGAATCTGTTATTCAGGATGTTTAAACAGTAAAAGTCATTCAATTCAATCTCCTCTCTTTTCACAGGGGGTTTGGAAAGCAAGGATTCCAGTGCCAAGGTAAAGACCAGCTGACAGATACAGATATGTTTGTGTCTGGGTGTGTGATATTTAAACTGAAATAAGGTCACATCTTGAAAATGTTCTTTTGATGGCTCAACAGGCAGAATAACTAGAATTCATACGTCTGGCCTTGTTTTTTGTGATGATTTTGGTTCAATTTATTGAAGCATTTAAAAAAAAAAAAGAAGTGAGAATATCTGATGGTAACTTGAATGTCGTGTTTTTATTTTCTTTATTGTTGCATAAAAAAGTATAATAGGTTATTGCTAAATGTTTTCGGTTTTCTTCATAATTTTAAATGTTTCTCTCAACCCTTGACTGCTTGTTTTCATTCAGAGATTATTAATGAGAGTTTTGAAGATTCAGGCAGTTTCTCGTGTTTTGTGAAATTGTGTCTAATTAAGTTTGCATTGCAGACAATCCGAGGAATAATTGAAATATAATATATTTTTAAATCTCTGAGGGACTCATATGGAAGGAGTTTTTTGTTTGGTATAGTAGACATTATGTTTTTTCTGTCTGAAGAATGGATGCACTTGTGCATTTACTGAGTTTGGCAGAATCCCAAAATGGAGGGACCAGTCACTTTCACAAAAGCTGAAAAAAAAGTGAAATGGAAGGAAGTATTACAGGAAGGAAGGAAAGTTTCCTCACCTCGAGGACCCTTCACCATCACTTAAATCCTTAAAGATGGATTTTAAATGAACCTTCGTTTGCAAAACCTCAGAAGTATTCATCTAATATGGAAAACTTTAAGCCTGCCAAAATCAGCATCTGCCTGGAAGTGCCTCCAGACAAATCACTTACTGTAGTTATAAATAATTTTATTGGAGAAGATTGAACATTGAATATTTAATTAGTTATGTGTGAGAAAAAAGCCTTTATTTTTATTGAATAGAAGTTATTAAATATTTAATCCTTAAATACCAATGCTGTTGCATTAATACATATTTTCTGTTTTTATTTTATTTTAAAACTGTACATAAAAGCGCTCTTAATCTATGTTGAGAGTCATGGTTGCTGAAATGCATGCTTTTATTCGTATTGCTTTGTTAATATACTTTAAGTGGCTCCCTCACTGTTTTTCTTTCTCCCATACATTAATTTTTTCCCCATATATGCTGCAGGCTGTCCTATGATGTAATCCCAATGTATGTAGTTTTTGTTTATTGGGATGAAAGGTGTGATTTTGTGTCTGTGTTTCTGCATCAAAACACAGTACTTTTCTTTTAACTTTGGCATCCCTGAGATAGTGTATAATTTTTCATACTAATGATTGCCCATACTGTATGTCTAGGGATAATAGGCCTGTTACTATACACACACACTGGTCAAATAATCAGTCAAAGGACTGTTTATTTAGAAAGAACGTAAGACGAGTGTCAGTTGGAGTCGCTTTAAGCATCCAGCATACTGAGGTGAGATAATCTTCATTGATGCAGACAGTGAATAAGCATATTGCTGCATAAAATAATGTTGCTAATGGGTATCCTTTGCAAAACCTGAAGAGGACTTGTGTTTACTTTGTGGTTTCATCTTTTATACAATATCCAAGTTGTGATGTTGATAGGATGTTGATCAGTGTCTCTAAAAGAGTCAGTGACAGTTTGAATTAGCTTGAGATTAGATTGCACTTGCTACAGACATTTATTTACCTAAAGAATTTCAACCTTGTTCTTCTTGTTTTGATTTTTAACGGAGACAAGTTCAACATGGTACAGTTCCTTTTTCTTTCTTTTCGGATTCAACATAGAGATTTTCATTATGATGTCAGTTGGAGTGAATTTATTAAGATAAAATGGAGCAAGGATGTTCTGGGTTCGATTCCCGGCCCGGAGTCTTTCTGCATGGAGTTTGCATGTTCTCCCTGAGCATGCATGTGTACTCTCCGGGTACCCGGGCTTCCTCCCACAGTCCAAAATCATGACTGTTAGGTTAATTGGCTTCTCTAAATTCTTCTTAGGTGTGTGCGTGAATGGTTGTGTGTCTCTGTGTTGCCCTGTGATGGAGTGGGGACCTGTCCAGGGTGTACCCCGCCTCTCGCCTTTCGACCACTGGCGATAGGCACCAGCACCCCTCGTAACCCTCGTAATAAGCGTGACGGAAAAGGGATGAATAATAATATTAGGCTAACAAACTTTTTGTATTTTCATTCTGATATGCTTAAGTTAGAATGCAAATATCGACTTATGGATAGAATAGCATAAACATCCACAATAGGGTGTATTTATGAAAAAATTGGCCTTTTTTGCAGTTTAAGTTTTAAATTTGTCTGTTTTATTTAGGCTTTGTGATCATCTACATAGGAGTCGGCAGCTAATTTCTGAGGTTTGCTGTAAAACCTTTTAAATCAAAGACAATAAAGCCATATCTTCCGAGCTTTGTTAAAGATTCATTTTAAAATAAGAGTCAACAATGGCTTTCCTAAAGCCTCCTCTCCCTGGCCGTAACAATCTGAAATAATTTCTAAAAGGAGAAGTTTTCCTTTTCTTGTCACTGAGGGAAAAGTGTAGCAGTCTTTATCCCATCATCCTTCAATTTAATTCAGTTTGATTCAGTTTAATAGTGCTTTATTTTCCAAAGGGATATTAAATGTTATTTTAATGCATATAAAGGTTTCTTCAATGAGTTGTCGTAGATGCTGATGGCTGTAGGCAAGCAGGATCTCCTGTAGTGTCTGTCTGTCTTACAGCAGATCTAGAGAAGCCACTGACTGAAGGCTGATAAAAGGATGCAACAGGTCGGGGAGG